>NC_091471.1:269169463-269370499 GCF_036971445.1 Narcine bancroftii
ACAATGCAGAAAAATGTGAAATTGCCTAGTTTGGCAGAAAAAAAATAAGTAAAGTAGTGAGAGATTGTGGGATCTAAGTAGCTTTGTGCACAAATTGCACATGGTCAGCATTCAGGCAAGCAAAGAAAACTAGGAAACCTAACAGAATATTACTGTTCGTTGCTATGAGAATTAAACACAAAATAAATTTCAGTTATTAAATTTAAATTTAGACATACAGCACAGTAAGGAGGCCATTTCAACCCACGAGTCCTTGCCGCCCAATGAAGTTGAAGCTTCTATCTGCAGTTCAAGGAGAATAAAAATAGACCCTATAGTAGCAATTGGGGAAGAGATGTGCTGTGCTTGGTGTTCTAGCTAACAATATTCTCTGAACCAACTAAAATAAAATCAATACCTTTGTTATTAGCAAGTTGATGTGCAAATTCACTAGCACATTCCTTGAATAAAAGCAATGAATTTACATAGACATAAATGGGCTAATAGCAAAGGTATCTACTCTACTTCAGAGAAATACTTCATTGGCTACAAGACATTTTGGATCAGGATAAAGTTCTCAAAGGCACCACATGAATACAAGAAGGGGGATCTCATTGAAACATCTTGAATATTGAAAGGTATGGACAAAGTAGATGTGGAAAGGGTTGTTTCCCCAGGTCAAGAGGGCACAACTTATGGATTGAAGGGTGTC
Source organism: Narcine bancroftii (assembly GCF_036971445.1). NCBI lineage: Eukaryota > Metazoa > Chordata > Chondrichthyes > Torpediniformes > Narcinidae > Narcine > Narcine bancroftii. The sequence continues at coordinate 269,170,155 of NC_091471.1, forward strand.
TACTTAGATCAGAGACGCAGAGGAACTTCTTCATCTGGGGGTGGTGAATCGGTGGAATTTGTTGCCACAGGTGGTTGTGGAGGTCAGATCATTGGATGCATTTAAGGCAGAGATCATTAGGATTTTGATTTGCCAGGGTGTCAAAGGTTATGGGGAAAAGGCTGAGCCTAGGACTGAGTGGAAAAATGGAACAGCTCATAATTGAATGGTGGGGAAGATTCAAATGGGCTGAATAGTGCATTTCTGCTCCTATATCTTCTGGTCTTCCTCTTTTCTCACTTCAGTGACAGCCAGGAAATAACCATAGACTGCATATTAGGCTTCAAACCCTTATGGTCAGCAGTTACCCACTTAATTAACAGTGCTCTTTTATTGATTTGTCACATGACAGTGCTTTGATTCTACAGCTTCCGGAGTTTGGATGAACTGGGTGTGTATCAGACTCCAGTCAGATGCAGATGACATGCAATGTATTCATATTACAACTGTGACAGTATAATGGATGGTTTCCAGTGATGTGTATTAGGTGGATTTTACAGAGACTAACATACTGATGCCAACCTGATGACAGATACACTTTATTAAATAGATCAATCCCTTCTCAGTCCTGCAATCTTGTTATTTCCCCTACACTCGTTCATTCTGAGCCGCACAATCACAAATTTGCATAATTACACTGCTCCAAGGGCCATAATTAGAACATCACCATCGCATTGGTCACACTATCGATGAAGTAACTATATTGCCACAGAAACACACCACAGAAAGTAATCTCCTAAACCACCATCCTCAATGGAGGTCCTACATCCCTCCATCCTCTTCCCTCAACCCCAGGGTCACAGGAGTCACGTGATGGAGTAATGGCCGGTCAGGGAATTCCAGCCCTTTTCCGAAAAGTTAAAAAAAAACACAAAGCACAAAGGTACAAGATTAAAATTTACAAGAAAGTAAAAACAAAGGTGAGAAGAAAATGGCAGCGAAGAGAGAAAAGTCGAAAACAACAGGAAGAAGAGGAAAAAAGAATGTCGGAAGAAGAAGGTAAAGGCCTTACCTGTCCGAAGAGGCCCGCCGCGGAGAGAGAAGCCCACTCCCTCAGGTCAGTGGAAGTTCCGGGCTCGGGACTACAAAAATGGCTCACAGAGCCGAGTAAAAGTGCGCAACCATGCATGCGTGATGCGCATGAAAAAAAACCACACTGACAGGAGGGGGGAACAGCTGCGGAGTCGATCTCCACAGCTGAGAGAGACACCTGCAGCACAGCAGCAGATGCAGAACACAGACAATAACGACAACAAGAAAGAAGAGGGTAAAAAGAAAACAAGGAAACAACAGATGGTCAACCCAGAGGAAGAAGAAGAACAGAAAGAAATGGAAGAAGAGAAAGGCAAGACAATGGATGTATCTTTTTTTAAAGAATATATGGAATCAGTGAAAGAATGGCAATTACAAGAATTTAATGAGATAAAAAGAATTAAGAATGCAGAAGAGTAAATGAATAAAATAGAAATGGTCATATCAGAGATAGAAAAAAGAGTGGAAAATAGTGAAGAACGAGAAATAATTGAAGAAATGGAAATAGAGGACTTAAGAGAAATTAGAAGAATCTAATAAAAAAGTTAAAAAGGCACATGAGCTGTTAGCTCAGAAGATAGATATAATAGAAAACTATAAGAAATAACATAAAGATAGTGGGCCTTAAGGAAGATGAAGGCGGCAAGAATATGAGAGAATCTATAAAAGATTGGATCCCCAGGGTCCTAGGAAGACCAGAATTACAGGAAGAAATGGAAATAGAGAGGGCACATAGAACTTTAGCCCCGAAACCACAAACGCAGCAAAAACCAAGATCCATTTTAGTAAAATTCTTAAGATATACAAGAGAAAATATATTGGAAAAAGCAATGAAGAAAGTAAGAGAAGACAAAAAGCCACTGGAATATAAAGGTCAAAAAATATTTTTCTATCCTGACATAAGTTTTGAACTCCTGAAGAAGAGGAAGGAGTTCAATACACCAAAAACGATCTTATGGAAAAAAGGATATAAATTTATGTTAAAGTACCCAGCAGTACTTAAAATAGTTATTCCAGGGCAACAAAACAGACTATTCTCGGATCCAGAGGAAGCAAGAAAATTTGCAGTAAGGGAGTGAGGGAATAGAGGGAATAAGGAGGGAATTAAAAGAGTGACCTTTGTTACATATGAAAATTGAAATCTTTCCGGGGGGGCTGGGTGGGGAGGAGTTACAGTCACTGCAAAATCAGTTGACGTTTGCGAGTGAATTCACAAATCCAAATGGAGAGGGGAGATATGGTTGCCCGACAAGGGATAAAGGGCAACTCAGGAGGGGGAGGGGAGAATGGGGTTAAAGAAGTTTTAAATAGGAGAATAAGGAAAATGTTCGATGTTTTAGAAATGTTGTCTTATAAAGTGTTCAAAACAAGAAAGCAGAAATGGATAAGAAGGAAAGGTGATGATGGAGAAATGGAAAGGGAAGATAAACAAAGTATGAAATGGCTACGCTGAAATATATGACTTTAAATATTAATGGAATACATAACCAAATCAAAAGGAAGAAACTGCTAAATTTATTGAAAAAAGAAAAAATTGATATAGCATTTGTGCAAGAAACACACTTAACTGAATTGGAGCACAAGAAATTAAAGAGAGATTGGGTAGGACATGTAACAGCAGCGTTGTATAATTCAAAAGCAAGAGGAGTAGCTATATTAATTAGTAAAAATGTGCCAATTAAAATAGAAGAGGAAATAATAGATCCAGCAGGGATGTAATGATAAAATGTCAGATATATTCGGAATTTTGGAATCTACTCAATGTATATTCACCAAACGAAGATGATCAAAAGTTTATGAAAGATATTTTTTTGAAGATAGCAGATACGCAAGGGAACATATTAATAGAAGGGGATTTCAACCTGAATTTGGATTCAAATATGGACAAAACTGGGAAAAAAATTAACAGAAAGAACAAAGTAACCAAATTTATAATTAAATCGATGGAAGAAATGCAACTTTTGGATATATGGAGGAAACAACACCCAAAAGAAAAGGAATATTCATATTACTCGGGTAGACATAAAACATACTCAAGAATAGACCTATTTTTGTTATCAGCTCGTATGCAAGATAGAGTAAGAAAAACAGAATATAAAGCTAGAATATTATCGGACCATTCGCCCTTGATATTGACAATAGAGTTAGAGGACATCCCTCCAAGAATGTATAGATGGAGATTAAACTCCATGCTACTTAAAAGGCAGGATTTTAGAGAATTCATTGAAAGACAAATTAAAATGTACTTTGAAATAAATACGGAATCAGTAAAAGATAAGTTTATACTGTGGGACGCAATTAAAGCGTTCATCAGAGGGCAAATAATAAGTTATGTAACCAAGATGAAGAAGGACTACAATCAGGAAACAGAGCAGTTGGAAAGGGAAATAGTAAATATAGAAAAAGAATTAGCAATGAAGGAAGACACAACTAAAAGAAGAGAATTGGCAGATAAAAAAATAAAATATGAAACACTACAAACATATAAGGTGGAAAAGAACATAATGAAGACAAAACAGAAATATTATGAACTAGGGGAAAAAACGCACAAAATTCTAGCATGGCAGCTTAAGACAGAACAAGCTAAGAAAATGGTATTGGCATCAAGGAAAAAAGACAAACAAATCACATATAATCCAATGGAGATCAATGAAAACTTTAGAGAATTCTATGAACAATTATACCAAACTGAAAACGAAGGGAAAGAAGGCAAAATAGATGAATTTTTAACTAAAATTGAACTACCAAAATTACAAATAGAGGAACAAAATAAATTAATAGAACCATTTGAAATAGTAGAAATACAAGAGATAATAAAAAAAATTACCAAATAATAAAACACCAGGAGAGGATGGATTCCCAATAGAATTCTATAAAACATTTAAAGATTTATTAATTCCTCCCCTCCTGGAAGTAATCAACCAGATTGATAAAACACAAAGCTTACCAGATTCATGTAAAACAGCAATAATTACAGTAATACAGATTATAAGATAATAGCTAAACTATTAGCAAACAGATTAGCAGAGTATGTACCTAAAATGGTAAATCTAGACCAAACTGGATTTATTAAAAAAAGATGCACAACAGACAATATTTGTAAATTTATTAACTTAATTCATGCAGTAGAAGGGAGTAAAGCGCCAACAGTAGCAGTTGCTTTAGATGCAGAGAAGGCCTTTGACAGAGTAGAATGGAATTATTTATTTAAAGTATTGCAAAAGTTCAGTTTACCAGAGAAGTGTATTAATTGGATTAAAGCATTATATAAGGGGCCATTGGCGAAAGTGACAGTAAATGGATATATATCAAAGCAATTTAACTTAAGCAGGTCAACACGGCAGGGATGCCCACTATCACCCTTATTGTTCACGTTAGCTATAGAACCACTAGCAGAATTGATAAGAACAGAAAATAATATAAAAGGGATAAAAATAAAAGACAAGGAATATAAAATCAGTTTATTTGCAGATGTTATAGTATACTTAAAAGAACCAAAACTATCAATAAAATAATTATATAAGAAATTGAAGGAATATGGAGAAGTGTCGGGTTACAAGATTAACGTAAATAAAAGTGAAGCAATGCCAATGAATAATGCGGATTTCTCAAAATTTAAGAAGGAATCACCATTCAGATGGCAAATGCAAGCAATAAGATACCTAGGTATACAAATAAATAAAAATCTCGGCCATCTATATAAACTCAATTATTATCCACTAATGAAAAAATTACAGAACGATTTAGAGCATTGGAAAGATTTACCATTAACACTAATAGGAAGGATAAACTGTATTAAAATGAACATTTTCCCAAGGATATTTCAGACATTGCCAATACACTTGACAGAGAAATTCTTCAAGGAGTTAAAGAAAATAAGGAAATTTTTATGGAAAGGGGGGAAACCAAGGATAGCACTAGATAAATTAACAGAATGGTATAAACAAGGAGGCTTACAACTGCCAAACTTTAAAAATTATTATAGAGCAGCACAATCAAGATACCTATCAGATTTTTATCAAACAAGGGAAAAGCCAGATTGGACTGGATTAGAACAAGATAAAATAGGGGAATAGATACCTGAACACATATTATATAAATGGGATGAAAAATTGGTACAACGTAGGAGTTCTCCAGTATTACATCATCTACTCAATATTTGGAAAAAGATTCATGTAGAAAGGAATAAAACAAATTACCAATTACCAAAACTAATATTGACGCAAAATAAGTTACTCCCTTTTACAATAGATAACCTTTCCTTTAGAGAATAGGAGAAAAAAGGGATCAAAAGAATAGAAAATTGCTTTTCAGGAGATAAATTACTATCCTTTGAACAAATGAAAGATAAATACAATATAACTCAAGATACAGTGCTGGCATATTACCAATTGAGATCCTACTTGAAGGACAAATTAGGAAGCAGTCTGAGGTTACCAGAGGGAAGTAACTTTGAATATGTGATTACAGATACAATGATAATCAAAAATTTATAACAAATATGTATATTAAGCTGCAAGGAGAATGAGGAAACAAATGGTAAAACTAAACAAAAATGGGAACAAGATTTAAATATAAAGATAAAAAAGGAAACATGGGAGAAGTTATGTTCTGGAACGATGAGAAATACAATAAATACGAGGTTACATATGATACAATATAACTGGATACACAGGCTATACATTACACCTCAAAAGTTAAATAAATGGGACCCAACAGTATCTGACAGATGTTTGCGATGTAAAAAAGAAATGGGAACAACAATTCATGCAATCTGGACATGTGAGAAAGTAGAAAAATTTTGGGAAGATCTAAACCAAATATTAAATAAAATTACAGAAAACAATATACCAAAAAATCCAGAGATCTTCCTCCTAAGTAACATAAAAAACAAAGAATTTGGAATTGATTTGGATGGTGCACAAAAAAGATTTGTTAAGATAGCTCTAGCCATAGCAAAAAAATGTATTAAGTTAACCTGGAAATTGGAAGAGAATTTGAAAATACAACAATGGTATATAGAAATGAATAACTGTATTCCATTAGAAAAAATAATATATAGTTTAAGAAATAATATTGAAATATTTGAACAAATATGGGAGCCTTACATGAAACACAATAGAGAAAACCTACCGGGGACATTCATTACCTAAATTAACGAAAGGAGAAGGAAATGAAAAGAATTGACTCAGTGGAATTTTATTTATTTTTATTGAATGACAACATTGTTTGACTGGTTTAATGTATCTTGGAGTTTGTACTTTAAATGGATGGGGGGGAGGTAGGGAGGGTGGGATGGGAGGAGGAGAAAATGACTGTATATATTTGAAAAGGAAAATGTATGTATCATGGTCAATGTGGTTTATGGTGTGAAAAATAAAAAATTTTTAAAAACCCCAGGGTCACAGCACATTTAGGTAAAAGCCTGGTTTTATTTTCACCTCATGTAACACGAGTACTTTTATACATTTTCCATGCTGTCGGTAGGAGAAGTACGGAATAAACCATAATCTTTGAGCAGAATCCTAGAGGGGAACATAGCCTGGGGGAAAAAAAAGGTTGAGAATAGCCGTCCCAAGGAGTTGTCCGGATCATTGGAACCATGATGTTTATTCCTTCTTCAGTTCAACTCGTCTTTACAATCATTCATTTCTATTTTTGAGTTTGCTTCTTTGTTCACTCCCTGCACAAGGGCCAAATAGAATTATGGAGGTTTTCACTCAAAAGGAGGGTATTCTATCCACGACAGTCACTGCTGCCATCAGGAAAGAGGTATGGGTGCCACAAGACCCCAAAGTACTAGGTTCAGAGGCTACTCCTCAACCACAATCTCAATCAAGGACTCTTACTCTTCATTGTTATTTTATTCCTCTCTGTATTGCAGTTTGTTTACATATGTACATTGAGTACGTTATATTTGCATTACCATTCAGTGGTAATTCTGCCTCGTCCACAGGAGAAAGAATCTCAGAATATTACGTATGTATGAAGTGTGATGAAGGGTTCCCATCTGATCCAAAATAACAGCAATTGCTTCTCACCTGGTGATACTGCTCAACCCTGCTGAATTTGATGAGCAGGTTGTTTGCTACCTATATGTACCTCCTTGCACCAATGTCCTTTAGAGACAATAAAGTGCCTTTATTTGTAGTAGACATGTTAGCTTCTTTTGTACATGGAATCTCCCATTAGCAGCAAAATGATAATGACCCAAATGTTATGTTCCATGTTTTTTTTTGACAGAGTAAATGGGTTCCTTTGCATCCACAATAAAAGTAAATGGCCCTCTGTAAAAGACACAAGGCCACAACATTTTAACTTGGACAATCTGAATCAATTCAGAGGCCACTCAAGAACACATGGACGCACCAAACTTCATGAGAGCTCCTCACCATTCTCACTCTGGCTGACATTTGACCTTCTTCTGGCGTCCAAATGTGGAGCACCAACTTCCTCCAATTTCCCCAGTGGATCACTCGGGAAATGTCTCTGCTAAACTAGTTTCCAATTAGACCCAAGAGAAGTTCAGTAGTTCCATTAATTTCAAGGTGACAAATGACTCCATAGACTATCGGTTACATTACATGTTTTCGATTAATCGAGTTAATTTAAATGTAGTTAATTGTTAATTTTTTTAATATTTAAATATATTTTAGGTTAAGTGTTTCCTAACATTTAAAAAAATATTTTATAAAAATGTTTAAGAAAGTTTGAATTTTTTAATAGCATTTTTAATAGCATAATTAAATTTTAATTGAAGACTTTTCAGTGTTTGTTAATGTCAGAGACATGCAGTTTTCTCAGCAGTCAAGTCTGAGGACGTGGCTCAGAGCATTTCAGACCAGGCATATTTACAGTGGGAAGACCTTTCACTGGTCAGGAGCTGCCAAGGATCCAAGTCATCACAGGTTTAGAGGGGAGCAGCAATTTAGTGTGGATTGCTATGCAAGTGAGCGATTGTATGGAATCAGTGTTTCTGAACTGAATGTACTATTAGCTTTAGATCTGGCCTGAATGATGGAGCCTCTGACGGTGGAGGATTCCTCAGCACAGCACCTGAGCACCACCAAGTCGGAGAGAGAGTACAGCAAGAATCAGTGAAGTTTTCTCAACTCTCAGGCTGGGAAATCTACATCTTCTCCAAAGTACAATGGGCTTGCTGAAATCAACAGGAGATGTTGTCTGTGGGGAGAAAGGCAAGTCAAGGACTTATTTAGTTTTAATAGTTTATAATTGCATGTATATTAATGCATGTTTACCTGTGTCTGAACAATTCTTTGAAAATTTTCGATTCAGAAGGTCAAAAAAACAGAAATGCTGTAGGAACTCAGCAGGTGTCACAGCCTCCATAGGAAGTAAAGACATTTTACCGACGTTTCAGGACTGAGCCCCCCCCCCCCCCTCCTTTGAGGTGTGAGTAAAAAGCAGACAGGCACCCGAATTAAAAGGCTGGGGAGAAGGAAAGACAGGGCAGGAGCACAGACCCACAGACAAAAGATTATAATTGGACAATAGGCATCTGCAGAGCATTAACGTTGACTTCTCCAGTTTCCGTTAGCCCTCCCATCTATCCCTAATTCCCCTTTCCTCTAGCTCTCTTTTTCCTTTTCCCTCTATCTACTCTCCTCCAGATCTGCATTCAGAGCCACCCCTCCCCCTATTAATTGTCACCTTGCCTCCTATCCATGTCCAATGATCGCCTTTTGTCTGTGGGCCTGCACTTCTCCCCTGCCCTGTCTTTCCTTTCCCCTCAGCCTTTGAATTCAGGTGCCTGTCTGCTTTTTACTCACACCTTGAAGAAGCGCTCAGGCCCGACACATCTGTTATATATCTTTACCCACTATGGGTGCTGTGAGACCAGCTGAGGTCTTGTGCACCATTTCTGTGATTTCAATATCATCAGACTGTCTGCAGACTCTTGCGTTTCACAAATTGACTCCACTACAAATGCAAGAATTTATAATTGGAAAAAGTAAAAGAAGTGCATGCAGTCCTAATATTTGTTACTACCACTTATTATTAGCATTTAGGTTGTCAATCCATTTGGAAAAAAAACTCACATTTGTTTAATTAAATAGATTTAGTATTTTGATAAAGGATGCTTGCTCAACACACAATAACAGGGAAAATTGTGTTACATTATGGTGCCAAGCACAATTCTTGCTTTTATTCCAAACAGAATCATTCAGAAGGCTAATCAGCCCATCAAGATATTACATTCATTCAGGAGCCAGGAGATGTGGTTCTGAATAACAACCAAGCCAGAGTCAGTCTAAGATTGACAGATTTACATCTCTGATTTACATCAGATAGCTTCATGACCACTGTCACTAATATTGACATTTTAATTCCAGATTTATTTTATTAAATTGATTCAAATTCCCAACTGCCTGGTGGTACTTAAACGCAGATCTCCAAATCAATGGTTCTAACAATGGAGACTAGTTTAGCAACCAAATGACTATAATAATCTACTTGCTCGATATTACCATTAAAGGTTGATTAGTGAAGAATGTGCCATTGGGCATCAACACAGAGCTTAAATCTTGTGACAGACTTGGCTCAATGTTAGTTCTCTCATCTCTGAGCAAAGGTCTCACTCCAGAGACTCGAGCATATTGTCTAGGCCAACTCTTCAGTGCAGTATTCAGATTGATATATAACCATATAACAATTACAGCACAGAAACAGGCCCTTCTCGTCCACACTAATCCAAGTACCCTCCTCTAATCCCACCTACCAGCACCCTACCCATATCCATCCATCCCCCTCCCATCCATATACTCATCCAACTCTTTCTTAAATGACAAAATTGACCCTGCCTCCACCACCTTTCCCACAAGCCCATTCCACACAGTAACCACTGAGTAAAGAAGTTCCCCCTCATGTTACTCCTAAACCTTTGCCTGTCAACTCTCAACCCATGACCTCTTGTATCCATCTCTCCTACTCTCAATGGGAAAAGCCTTTCCACATCAACTCCATCTATCCCTCTCATCATCTTAAACACCTCTATCAAATCCCCTCTCAGCCTTCTACGTTCCAAGGAATAAAGACATAATTTGCTCAATCTTTCCTTGTATTCCAGATGCTGAAACCCAGGCAACATTTTTGTAAATCTTCTCTGCACTCTCTCCATCTTGTTAATATTCTTCCTATAAATCGGTGACCAGAACTGCACACAGTACTCTAAATTTGGCCTCACCAATGCCTTGTACAGTTTCATCATTACTTCCTAACTCCTTTATTCTATGCACTGATTTATATAGGGAAGCATACTAAAGGCCTTCTTCACCACCCCATCCAATGTGCTCCTACCTTCAGGGAACAATGCACCTTTATTCCTAGATCTTTCTGCTCCACTGCATTCTTCAATGCTCTCCCATTTACCACATATGTCTTGCTTTGATTATTCTTTCCAAAATGAAGCACCTCACACTTCAACTCCATATGCCATCTTTCTGCCCACTCCTTTAAGCAGTTTAAAGCCCTCTGCAATCTTTGAAAACCCTCTTCATCATCCACAATTCACCCTATTTTAGTATCATCTGCATATTTACTAATCCAATTTACTGCCCCATCCTCTAGATCATTAATATATATGACAAACAGCAATGGTCCCAATACTGAACCCTGAGGTACACCGCTTGTCACTGGCCTCCATCCTGACAAACAATTACCTACTACTACTCTCTGGCACCTTCCTTCCAGCCACTGTTGAATCCATTTGACTATCTCCAAATTAATACCCAAGGACTTGGCCTTCCTAACTAACCTCCCATTAACTTCATCGAAGGCCTTACTGAAGTCCATATGGACAACATCCATTGCTCTACCCTCATCAACATTCTTAGTCACCTCTTCAAAAAATTCAACAAGATTGGTCAAACACAACCTTCCACGCACAAATCAATGTTGAGTGTCCCTAATCAGACCCTGTCCCTCCATATACTATCTCTAAGAACGCTTTCCATCAATTTACCTACCACAGACGTCAAACTTACAAGCCGATAATTGCTAGGCTTACTCCTCGAACCCTTTTTAAACAAAGGAACCATATGAGCAACACACCAATCCTCCGGCACTATACCCGTCTCTAATGACATTTGAAAAATCACTGCCAGAGCCTCTGCTATTTCCTCACTAACTTCTCTCAAGGTCCTGGGGAAAATCCTGTCAGGACCTGGAGACTTATCCACCTTTAGATGTTTCAAAATCTCCAGTACTGCCCCTTTCTTAATCACTATAGTCTCCATATTTACCCCCTTTGCTTCCTTTACCCTGCACAGTTCAATATCCTTCACCTCAGTAAATACTGAGGAAAAGAAATTGTTCAAGACCTCCCCCATCTCTTTTGGCTCCACACACATTTGTCCTTTCTGATTCTCTATTGGACCAATTTTATCTCTCACTTTCCTTTTGCTATTTACATATTTGTAGAAACCCTTTGGATTTATTTTCACCTTGCTTTCTATAGCCACCTCATACCTTCTTTTAGCTTTCTAATTTATTTAAGATTCTTTTTACATTCATTATAGTACCCAAACATCTTTTTTCCCCTGTTTCTTATATTTATTGTAGTACTCCCTCTTTTTTCAAATGAAGTTTCCAATATCCCTTGAGAACCATGGCTCTCTCAAACTTTTGACCTGACCTTTCAACCTAACAGGTATATAAAGATGTTGTACTCTTAAAACCTCTCCTTTAAAAGACTCCATTTCTCTATTACATCCTTCCCAGAAAACCAATTGTCCCAATCCACCCCTTGTAAATCCTTTCGCATCTCCTCAAACCCAACTTTTCCCCCACTCAAAAACCTCAACTCTGGGCCCAGACTGATCCTATTCCATAATTACCTTGAAGCTAATGTCATTATGATCACTGGTCCCGAGGTGCTCCCCCACACATCCCTCTGTCACTTGACCCATCTCATTCCCCAACACCGCTCCCTCTCTAGTTGAGACCTCCACGTATTGATGTAAAAAGCTATCCTGCACACATTTTACAAACTCCAACCCATCCAGCCCTTTCACGGAATTGATCTGCATTTATTGGTTGAGTCATCAAATCAGTTTAATCTGGGACAAATATTGCATTGTTTGGTAGGTCTAATGGGCAAGAGAAATGTTGACTGTAAATGGCAGGATGGCAGGACCCTTAGGAGCTTTGATGTACAGAAGGATGTTGGAATGCAAGTTCATAGCTCTGAAAGTGGCAACACTTTTTGATAGAGTGGATAACACCAACATGTTGAATAAATTCAGCAGATCACCCAGCATCTACAACAAGTAAAGGGTGACCAACGTTTAGGGCCTGAGCCCTTCATCAAAGTATGTTGGTCAAATAGAGAGGTATTGGATGCTTGCCTTCATCAGTCAGAGCATTGAGTGTAAAGGTTGGGAAGTCAGTAAAATAAATTTATAAAGACGCGGAGTTTTAGTCGCCACATTGCAGGAAGAATGTGGAGGCTTTAGAGGGTGTGCAGAGAGGTTCATCAGAATGTTCTTTCCTCTAGAACAGGGATGGGCAACTCATATACCACCTTACGTAATCCCTATGTAATAGGTGCTCTGATTAATAAGGGATTGCTTAAAGTGGTATGTGAGTGGGAAGGGAAGGTTGAGAATCACTGCTGTGTAGACCCAATTGTTACTAAAATATTTTGCTTGAGAAAAATTGTCATTGGCCCATTTTCTTTGGAGTTCTGAAACCATGCACCTAATGAGTCAATTAGGGACAATTAAAACAGTCATTTTCAAACTTTTTTCTCTCTGATCACATACCACCCTTAAGCAATCCCTTACTAGCACTTATGGCATAGGGAATACTTAAGGTGGAATGTGAGGTTTTCTTTAAAAAAAGGTTGCTCACCTCACCTACAGAGCATTGGAAACTGAGGAGTGTCCTGACAAAAGTTTCTAAAATTACATGAGGCACAGAAAATTAGATAGTCAGACTCTTTTCCCATGGTGGAAATAGAAGGCATAGATGTCAGGTGAAAGGAGCAAAAAAAAAAAACAAAAATGCAACAACAAAGCAAAAATTAAAAAAGAACAGTAGTGTGTGCCTTAGGTGCCAGGAATGCACTGCTCAGAAACTAAGAACAGGGTGGGCAGGAAAGAGAGATGGCAGCGTGACTCAATTGGGCGGGGGGAGAGGGGGAAAGAGAGACAGCAGCGCGACTGGAAGGGGGTGGATACGGTAGCACAATTCAGGTGGGAAATCTTGGGCAGCTGGCTTTTGTTCTAAAATCCAGGAAATTCAGAACACACTGTCCCCCAAGGGTTCCGGATAAAGGATTGTGTACCTGTATTGGTAAACAAGGAATAAGCAGATAGTGGGGGTCTCACAAAGTAAACAGAACTGCTGGAGAACCTTAGCTTGTCACTCAGTGTTCAGAGAAAGGAAAAGGCAGTTGACATTTCAGGCCTGAGCCTGCTTTGAGTGTGTTGAAGGTCAGACAGATGCTTGAAATAAGAAGTTGTGGGGGGGGGGATAAGAAGGAGCAGGTGGGAAGGGGAAGAGGAGAAAGGAGCTGAGATGATGGGGAAAGGGGTAAAGAGCTGAGAAAAATAAAAGACAACTCTCTGATAGAAAGAAAGGAGGGGCTGGGAGTTGGAGGAAGGAGTCAGAGTGATGAAGGAAACAGAGTCCAGGGGAAGGGGGTTAAATGAAAGTTGAGAAGTCCATATTGATGCCATCTGGTTGGAGACTGCCAGGATGGAATACAAGGTGCTGTTCTTCCAATTCAACCCGACAGCACACGTGGCCATGGATAGACACATCAGTACGACATTGGGATGTGGAATTGTGGGTTGGCCACTGGGAGGTCCTTGTTGTTTCAGTGAATTAAATACAATTCACTTCTGCATTGACTTAGGAGAGGCTGACAACTTAACTAGTGTCCTTGGGTCCTCTGCAGTGCTTGTCAACACATTGTAGCGATCAAAAATTCCTTTTCAAAAATTATAGTAGAGCCAGCTGCAATAGAGTTTTTTTTTAATATATAAACACTGTTAATTTTGTTTCCAAAAACAAAGAAAAAATTAGATTTATTCAGTACCTTTCATAACCCCTTCAGAATGTCCCCAAGGGTATTTCAATGTTTTTATGCTTTGGTCACTATTTCAAAACAGAGCAAAATTTGTATACAGCCAGCTCCCACAAGGACCAAGTGTTAATGACCAGGTAATCTGTTTTTATAATGTTAGCTATTAAAAATCACTCTGCAGAGAACAATGAAGACAGGGTCAAGCCCAAAACCAGTAATATATCTTTACCTCCTATGGAGGCTGCGAGACCTGCTGAGTTCCTCCAGCATTTGTCTTTACATTCTGCAGAGAATTCCCATTTACTTTGTTAAAATGGGACTACAGTAAAACCCCTGTTACATTCACAAACATAATGCAAGTTTTTGACGTGGCTTCATTTGAGTCTGTCTCTGGCCATTTCTGCTCTCTACCTGCTGCTGAATCTTCCCCTTTTTCTTCTGTTGTCCCGTTACCTTCTGTTTCTTCTCAGCTTTGCTCTTGCTGGTTGTTACCACAAGTTGGGACATTGCACTAAATGATAACTGCAGGCTGCGCAAATATCCATAAAACAAAACTACAATAAAACCTCTGCTCTCTCGAATTCAAGAAACCGGCAAAAAAAAACAGTAAATAAATAGGGAAAAAATACACAAGTTTCAAATTGGCGTCCCTCACTGTTAGTTCGCCAAGCACACATCATGCAGTCTGAAAGATTCGAAAAGCAACTAAAAGATTCACTTATCCTGCATCTACCAATCCTCATAGGTGCCAGATACTAGGGATTTTACTGTATTTTACATTTACCTCCAAAATAACATCCCTGATAGAGCAGCTTTCCCTCAGCACTGCAGCGTGGAACTAAATTTTTATGTTAAAGCCTCTCAAGTGGCATTTGAATCCATAAGCAATCTCCTAATTTCATTTAAAAAAATTCTGATTCAACACTCCTGAATTCCACAAAATTAGGGTCGACTTCTGATTTAGTTTATTCAACTGTGATGCATTAATCATTTCACCTCACATCTTTTCGGTGGTGGAGAAGCTAATTCTATCAACATGGACTTGTTTAAACACCAGGGTAATGAACCACCCAGCAATATTCCACACTGTTCCAGTCATTACCCAGAGGTTGAAAGAGGCTCCTTGCTATTACATAACCCTGTATTCCATGTTTAAGATAACAATATTAGAAAGCAAGATTGATCATTTCAAAAGAAAATAAACTGCCAAATCATATCTTGACACTTTTAATGGTGTGACTGGAATGTGTAACTGCAATTCCCTGCTGTTGTCTGTTCTAATTTCTCCTTATGACGCCTGCTTGATCAGAACAGCAGGGATCAACAGTCTGTTTAAGACTTTTTGTTTTGCATGTGAACTTTGCAAATAGAAGAGAGCTGTCA
The DNA here is from genome assembly GCF_036971445.1 of Narcine bancroftii. NCBI lineage: Eukaryota > Metazoa > Chordata > Chondrichthyes > Torpediniformes > Narcinidae > Narcine > Narcine bancroftii. Next base: position 269,185,660 of record NC_091471.1, read on the forward strand.
GCTTCTGCTGAATGAAATACTCTCAATATTAGCAAACTCAACTGGAGCATCAAACTGGCCCAGATAACAGCAAGTTGCAAAGATGATGTGTACTCTTTACCAACCATTCTACAGAAGAGCATTTACTTACATGGAGAAATCCTTCAGCACTCAATTTGCAGAGAAAAATCACACCAGTGTTTGTAGGTCAGCGGCTGAATGAAAGACCCAATTCTTTGGAGCTGAGTGTCTGGAGGAGGTATTAGTGGCAGACAACATCCTTATACACATTCAGTCCATTTTTTCCTGAGTGTTTTGATGCCAGAGAGGTAGTGACAACTGAAGTGAATGTTCTTCTCACCCTGAAAGTAATTTACAGCAGAATTAAAGACATGCCATTGAAATCAATAAGTAACAAGAGCCTTATTGGACACACATCATGGACAAGGTACCATTGCTTGCAATTTCTTTAGGCACATTAAACTGTCACTGAGCGTATACCTGTATGTGATTGAAAGGCCTTGCACATGAAATTGCTCACGGGAGCAAATCTATTCATTCACAGAGTGTAAAGGGTTGGGGTTTGTAATTAAGATACTGCCAGGGAAGGGGAGGTAGGAAAAGAAATTGAGAATTGGATTAGCAGTCAAGCTGTGGGATGTCAGAGAACAGCACAGTGGTACACATAGTAGAGACATTGCCTTTCAGCACCAGGGACCCAGATTCGATCTCAATGCAAGGTGTCAGGAGTTTGTACACTTCTCCCTGTAGCAGCATGGGTTTCTTCCATTTTCCTCTAATATCAACAAGGAGCAGGTTGGTATTTTAATTGGTCATTGATAGAATCTGGAGCAGTTGATGGGAATATGGCAAGAATGGAATGGATGCAGGATTAGTGCCATGGGTAGCTGACTATCTGTGCACACTCAGTGCGGTGAAGGGCCTCTTTCCACATTGCACCTTTCCACGACTCCAAGCTGGGTCCAGGGAGGTGTGGGAAGGTTTAAATGTACAGGTTCCTCAGCAGCAAGGAAGCAGTCAAGTGGGTGGGAAAACCCATGACTCAGACCCCCTGACTGCAGAGTAGGTGCAGAGATGATCCCTTTCATCTCATGACTTGTGTCTGAGTAGCATAGGCCCTTCATGAACTCGTGCAAATGAATTTTGGACAAGTTGCAGAGGATGCAGAACATATACTGAAAATTGCACAACCAAGTGATTGAGTTTACTTGGATTAAGTTTCTTCAAGTCGCACAAAGCCATTGTGCAATATGAAATTTTTAAAAAATCTCATTTAAAATACTTATTTACCCAAAATTGGCCACACAATTTTATGTACCTATGTAACTGCACCAAGCAGAATTTCAGGCATTGGTACAATGATGTACATGATAATAACCTCTCATTCTCAGAGGTTCTGGCATCCTTTCCTGTCCTCTGATATTTTGGTCTCTATAAATATGAATTATGTTACAGTCTAGGTTTTTTGTCATCTACTACTGAGACATTGCAGTCCATTTAAAACCTAATAAGCAGGCAAAATTTGGGCAAATTTCTGATCAAATAGCTTAACTGAAGTTGAAAGAGAGACACAGAGTTTAGGTCCTAAAATAGAGATTTAAGAGTTGGTGAACTGTGTTCTCTTAATATCACCAGGACAGGGATGGAGCCAAGGGTTTTCAGTTCCCCAAAAGCAGACATTATTGCCTGCTTAATTTCTCCATGAAAACTAACCACTGATAAGGAGAGGATTGAGAATCCAGATTTCCTTTGCTGTCAACTAATGCCATAAATCACCTAATTATAGTCAAGTCTTGTTAAAACTTATAAACAGCATATTTGTATCTTTGACCCAATACCTCTAACAGGTCCATTGTAATGTAGCTAATCTAAAACCCTGTCAGATGTCAGAACATGGCATCTACTTAACCTGAACTTAATACAATAATACATCAAAATCCTTTCACCCACTCAAATTACAACAAGACCAGCCAGCAATCAGCTCAATGGATCATCCAATGTGCAATTAATTTTTCACCTCTTTCCATTTGAAATAGAATTTTTATTTATTTATTTATTTTTATTTTTTTTTAAACCAATTCAGACTTTAGTAAACTGATTTTTTTTTCAGATTTCAGACTTATTGTCAGATTCTTGGAGTGCAATGGTGTATTCAATCTGATGTTTTCAAATACAAAATTGTTTTGAAAGAACAACCTTTGACAAGAAGAGGTATTCTTTCGATTGTAAGCTCAATATACGATCCTTTTGGAATACTGGCACCAATAGTATTAATAGCCATGAAATTCTGCAAGAATTGTGCAGAAGAAAATTTGGATGGGATGAAACTATTCCAGATTCCATCGCACAAGATTGGATGAATTGGATTGAAATGTTAGAAAGTTTTGAAGTCAACAAATGTTTTAAGCCCTTAGATTCTTTACTCTTTAGGCAAGGCAGAATTACCACTCAACATACATATGTAAAGAAATAAAGACAAGTAAGAAAACTAAGCGTACAAGACAGAGAGAAAAAAAAGTTAATAAAGTGTAAAGTTAAGAGTCCTTAAATGAGTCCCTGATTGACTTTGTGGTTGAGAAGCAGCAGCTGTTCTTGAACCTGGTGGTGCAAGTCTTGTAGCACCGATACTTCTTTCCTGATGGTTGCAGTGAGAACAGAGCATGTGCTGGGTGGTGTGGATCCTTGAGGATTGCTGCTGCTCTCCAACAGCAGTGTTCACGTTGGTGGGGAGGGCTTTGCCTGTGATGCCCTGGGCTGTGTCCACCAACTTTTGCAGGGTTTTACATCCAGGGTATTGGTGTCCCCATACCAGACCATTGTGCAGCCAGTCCACACACTTTCCACCACACATCTGTGCATTTATGGAATATGGAATTCCATGGAAATTAGCAGCATCCCCAATTGCCCATGAACTGTATGACATTCCGAGGCAATCCAGAATCAATGTTGTTAAGCGATTGGAGTTACAACCCAGATTCAACATTCAAGATTCAATTTATTGTCATGGAATAAAAACAGTATCATGCAAAGCAGGCAGATTCACCATCAGCAGAAATTACCTGAAGTGCCTCTTATAGTCAGGGAAAGAGAAGCAAATGAGAGTTCCCCCAGAGTCCCCAAGTGTCCATGGATTTGCTTCCATTGCTCCCACAGCCTCTGCAGCCACACAGAGTCCAGTCCATTGGCAACCAGAGCTCCAGATTTGAACCTCCAATGCTATTAGGAATCCTTCAATACCCTTGGCACTCTCTCATATCCTGGTTCTGATACCTGGAATCCCTTCATCCATTTTTGAGCCAATCTCCAGCAGTCCGCAGACTGGTACGGGGCCCACAGCCAGCATGGGTTCCTCGCCTAGAATCACCGGTAGCCCACTGCCTGTGGGGTTCCTTCAGATGCAGAACCCTTCATTGGTCCACCACCATGGTCACCGTCCCATGGGTTTCTCAGATGGGGTGGTCTCCCGATTTTCTGGTGCCCTGCTCCAGTCCCCTCTGCTTCCCTTCATGGCTGCTGCCAATTATAGGCACTGTGGTCTTGGGTCCAGACCCCAGGTTTTAAATAACACTACAGTCCATTCCTTGAACAGCCTGTACGGAGCTGACTGTAGGTTGTCACGCCAAAGGAAATGGGAGAATGACAATTTTTCTCAAGCCAAATATTTCAGTAACAATTGGGTCTAGAGCAGTGACTCTCAACCTTCCACTCACATAACACCTTAAGCAATCCCTTACTAATCACAGAGCACCAATGGCATAGGGAATACTTAAAGTGGGAAGCGAGTAGAAAGAAAAAAGGTTGAGGACCAATGAGAGGTTTTATGACCCTCCAGTACTTATGGCCACCATTACTCACAACCATCCTTTCCTTTTAGTCCAGATTGTCTTATTTTTTGGTTCATTGGAGGTTAACATCAACATTTATTGTGCATCCCTATAAATGTACCTCAACTCTGTGGATCACACATTGTAAGGTAAAAACATCATGAGATGGGACCGGAGAAGGAGTCACCCAGTACTAAGGAGTAACAGAATGCAGATGTGACCTTGAACACTCAAGATAAGCTTTGCACTAACAAGAATGATGTGCAGGAAGCTAGCAGAGAAGGATAGCAACAGTTTATTCATTGGACAATGTCATGGTATGATCATTTACTAAGTACATATCCTGAGGTATAAAAAAAACACCACTTGCTGATAACGGCAGAATGCGCCTTCTCCAACTAACACTGTTAGTTGCAAGTGTTACAATCCGGCAATAAAGAACAAAGAACCTTGATTTCGACTCAGTCTGGTGTTTGACTCACTCATTCATGAGCAAAGCAGACCTAACAACATTTAGGCTAGACCAGTTGTGGCCAATTTCTACCTTGAGGAACATCAGTGAACCAAATGGGCTTTTACAAAAATCCTGAAGTTTTACGGTTAATGATTAGTTATTTTGCAAAATTCATACTTGGCCAACTGTTTAATTTGAAATGGTCAGCCACTATGGTGGGATTCAAATTGGCATCCCCTAATGGCCCAGAGCTTGGATCCCCCAGTGGCCATTCATTTCAATTCCCTTGCTGACCTGCCTATCCACAGTCTCACATACTACCAGACTGAGGCCAGCCACAAAATGGAGGAACAAAACCTCATCTTCTGCCTGGACACCCTCCAATTGGATTGCATTAAAACAGACTTCTTCAGTTTCTGTTAAATCCCTGCTCACCACCCCCCCTCCCATTTTCATCCCCATCTCCTTTCCTTGAGCTCTGTCTCTCTTCCTTCCCTCCCCCATCTCCTTTCAGAACCAAAAATCAATTCTCACCTTCTCTTTCATCATACCCAATTAACACTTTGTTGGCCTGGACTCCTTCCCCTCCCATTCTTCAGACATCTGGTTGTTTATTCTTTTGCTTCTACCTTGAAAAGGGCACAGGCCCCAAATATCTTTACCTCCTATGGACCTTGTGAGACCATTTGTGTTCCTCCAGCATTTACTGTGTGTTTTTACTCCAGAATTCTGATAACCAGTTTATTAACTCAACTTTTTTTTCCTATAGTATATTTAATAAACCAAATTTAATATTACCAGATGCTGAGGCTAATTATTCTGCTTCTATCACACCAAAGACCAGACCTAAAAACTGGATTTTTCAGAATATTTATTCCAAGCCTAGACTGGATTTCCATCACCTGGAGGGCCAGTGGGCAAATCAGTCATCTTAAAACATTCAAGATCTTGCAGAGAATGTAGATGAATGCTACGAGTTGAGGGGCATTTACTGCTAGCATTTTCTCCCACGTACAAGTTACATTAGGCCACCTCTTATCAGAGCCGGTTTTGAATCGTCCACGTGGTTGGCAAATTAGGCACTGCCACAGGAAAATGCAGTCATTTTCCCTCAGGACATATTTGTGATAATTGTAATCTAGGAGAAATACAATAACCATAACAGATACAGACATGAAACTAATCTTTAACCCTGAAGTTCACATTTACAAAGCAAGTGACAATTCCTGGTGTTTTGCAATATTGTAAAGATGCAAACCAGAGGAATATAGTTCAAAATAATAATGCTACCACAGATGATACTAATTCTCTAATTAAATCATGGCCCAAGTGCTAATCTTCAAAGCCACCCATACCTTTCTGCTTACTTTGTCCAGTTTTAGTCACCTCCCAGTACCTTTTAATCTGTTGCAATCTAAACATTCCACTCCTGGCAAATCCCTCCAATGTTTGTTCTGGAGTTTTTCCACAAACCTAAATTTACTTCCGGTCCACACAGGCTGCAATTTCAGAATAAGCGTATTTGCTCTGTCACAGGATCTCCAGCTTATAGCCTTAACAGATGCATTCAAAGGTATAAGTAGCATAATAGCTATTAGACTTAATTAGTGGCTTTAATTAATAAATTAGAATCATGTGTTCAAATTTCATCATAGCCAGGAGGGGGGATTTTAAAATAAATTGATTTTGGAATTGAAAAAAAAGTAACAAAACTACAAAAACTAGAATCAGTTTCAGTATCTGGCTTAACCTACACGTGAAACCAGACCCATGGCCATATGGTCTTACTGTTTCAATAGACCTGATAAACTATTCAGTTCACGGGTGTTAGAGATAGACAGTAAGTACCTGCTGGCACAATCCACATCCTGTGAGAGAAGAAAAATGTTAGCCTACATATTATTTTGTTTTGCTCTGATAACATTAAGCATTGTTGAGAAGGTCTATTGGAGAATTTACGCAGCACAATTTAGAGCGGTGTCTTTTCCTGGTCCTGAAGATTAAATTTATGTATGTGGGGTGTTATTCCTTCATTATCTGAAAGCAAGGTCTGTGAACTGATAGGCATGAATTTCAAGAGGAATTGTATATAAAAGCAGAAAAGTGATGTGGAGACTTTATAAGGCTTTGTTGAGATTTCACTTGGAGTACTAAGAGCAGTTTTGGGCTTTACATTTAAGAAAAGATGTGCTGATGTTGGAGAGGGTTCAGAGGACATTCAGAAGGATGATTCTGGGAATGAAAGGGTTATCATATGAGGAGCATTTGACAGCTCTTGGCCTGTATTCATTGGAATTTAGGGGTTGGGGATTTAAACATTTCAAATGTTGAAAGGCATAGACAAAGTAGATGTAGAAAGGTTGTTTCTCATGATAGGAGGGCACAACTTCAGGACTGAAGGGTGACTGCTTAAAACAGAAATGTGTAGGAATTTCTTCAGCCAGAGGGTGGTGAATCTGTGGAATGTGTTGCCACAGGTGGTTGTGAAGGCCAGGTCATGATTAACAGGGCATCAAAGATTATGAGGAGAAGGCTGGGCAGTGGGGTTGAGTGAGAAAATGGATCAGCTCTTGATTAAGTGGTGGGGCAGATGCGATGGGCAGAATAGACTATTTCTGCTCCTATGACTTCTGGTCTTAAAAATAAATAGTGAGATGGCATTATAAATGAATACAACATCTGGAAAATTGCTATGAAAAACTACTTTTTAAAAAATTGTTTAAACAGCTCAAGAAGAAATATGATTTGCCTAACAAGAACTTCTTCTGTTACCTTCAGTTAAGATCCTTTCTTAAGGCCAGTTTGGGCCCTGAAATTACTTTACTGGGACTCACTGAAGTGGAGAAACTGCTTCATGAAGGAAATGTATATAAATTTATTTCTAGAATGTTCTTCTTACTGATGAATGAGGGCCCAAAGCCAGGTTTGCATAAGTATAGAGTGAGATAGGATTCAGATTTGAACATAACAATTGATGAGCAACTCTGGTCAGATCTATGTCAAGGAAGTTTGTTGACTACCACTATAGACTGGTTCACTATAATTTTCTTCATCAGCTGGACCTCACCCCACAGAAACTATATAAATATAAACCTGAGTTGTCAGAGATGTGCTCTAGGTGTGTTATCGAGGTTGGCTCCTTTTTACACTCTACCTGGCTCTGCATGACGTTGGGACCCTTCTGGTACAACCTCTGTAACACCCTGACTAAGATCACAGGAGTCACCTTCCCAGTGGACCCAGAGCTTTGCTTACTGGGGAACTTTATGAGTTTTGATAGATTGCTAACTAATTTCCAAATAAAATTTACAGAAATTGCCTTGTGTGTGGCCAGGAAATGTATAGCAGTGACATGGAAATCTGGCTCCCCTCTCCTCATTGATACATGGTCTTCGGAAATGAATAGCTGCATTCCTCTTGAAAAGATCATATATAGTCTTAGAAAGGATATAACACCTTCCTGAAAATTTAGCAACCATGTCTAGAATATATTGGCACTTCATTGACGCCAGCATAGGGTTGCGATCACTTCTGGCTAGCCAGTAGACCTCAGTAAACAATATAATCCTGTGGCAATATCATGTCTCTATGTTTTCCACTGTACCCACTGACAATGGGATTTTCTGTTTTCATTTTGTTTTTACTTTTTGTTTTATTCTTTGGCTTGGCTTCACGGATGAAGATTTATGGAGGGGTAAATGTCCACGTCAGCTGCAGGCTCGTTTCTGGCTGACAAGTCCGATGCGGGACAGGCAGTCACGGTTGCAGTGGTTGCAGGGGAATATTTGTTGGTTGGGGTTGGGTGTTGGGTTTTTCTCCTTTGTCTTTTGTCAGTGAGGTGGGCTCTGCAGTCTTCTTCAAAGGAGGTTGCTGCCCGCTGAACTGTGAGGCGCCAAGATGCACGGTTTGAGGCGAGATCAGCCCACTGGCGGTGGTCAATGTGGCAGGCACCAAGAGATTACTTTAGGTAGTCCTTGTACCTCTTCTTTGGTGCACCTCTGACATGATGGCCAGTGGAGAGCTCGCCATATAACATGATCTTGGGAAGGCGATGGTCCTCCATTCTGGAGACGTGACCTACCCAGCACAGTTGGATCTTCAACAGCGTGGATTCGATGCTGTCGGCCTCTGCCATCTCGAGTACTTCGATGTTAGGGATGAAGTCGCTCCAATGAATGTTGAGGATGGAGCGGAGACAACGCTGGTGGAAGCGTTCTAGGAGCTGTAGGTGATGCCGGTAGAGGACCCATGATTCGGAGCCGAACAGGAGTGTGGGTATGACAACGACTCTGTATACGCTAATCTTTGTGAGGTTTTTCAGTTGGTTGTTTTTCCAGACTCTTTTGTGTAGTCTTCCAAAGGCGCTATTTGCTTTGACGAGTCTGTTGTCTATCTCGTTGATCCTTGCATCTGATGAAATGGTGCAGCCGAGATAGGTAAACTGGTTGACTGTTTTGAGTTTTGCATGCCTGATGGAGATGTGGGGGGTGCTGGTAGTCATGGTGGGGAGCTGGCTGATGGAGGACCTCAGTTTTCTTCAGGCTGACTTCCAGGCCAAACATTTTGGCAGTTTCCACGAAACAGGACGTCAAGCGCTGAAGAGCTGGCTCTGAATGGGCAACTAAAGCGGCATCGTCTGCAAAGAGTAGTTCACGGACAAGTTGCTCTTGTGTCTTGGTGTGAGCTTGCAGGCGCCTCAGATTGAAGAAACTGACATCCGTGCGGTACTGGATGTAAACAGCGTCTTCATTGTTGAGGTCTTTCATGGCTTGGTTCAGCATCATGCTCAAGAAGATTGAAAAGAGGGTTGGTGCGAGAACGCAGCCTTGCTTCACGCCATTGTTAATGGAGAAGGGTTCAGAGAGCTCATTGCTCTATCTGACCCGACCTTGTTGGTTTTTGTGCAGTTGGATAACCATGTTGAGGAACCTTGGGGGGCATCTGAGGCGCTCTAGTATTTGCCAAAGCCCTTTCCTGCTCACGGTGTCAAAAGCTTTGGTGAGGTCAACAAAGGTGATGTAGAGTCCTTTGTTTTGTTCTCTGCACTTTTCTTGGAGCTGTCTGAGGGCAAAGACCATGTCAGTAGTTCCTCTGTTTGCGCGAAAGCTGCACTGTGATTCTGGGAGAACATTTTTGGTGACACTAGGTATTATTCTATTTAGGAGAATCCTAGCAAAGATTTTGCCTGCAATGGAGAGCAGCGTGATTCCCCTGTAGTTTGAGCAGTCTGATTTCTCGCCATTGTTTTTGTACAGGGTGATGATGATGGCATCACGAAGGTCCTGAGGCAGTTTTCCTTGGTCCCAGCAAAGCTTGAAAAACTCATGCAGTTTGGCATGCAGAGTTTTGCAGCCAGCCTTCCAGACCTCTGGGGGGGATTCCATCCATACCTGCTGCTTTGCCACTTTTCAGTTGTTCAATATGTCTCTTCCAGGGTGAGGACCTCGTCCTGCTCTAGCCTTAGGGGCTGTTGAGGGAGCTGGAGCAGGGCGGAATCTTGGACTGAGCGGTTGGCACTGAAAAGAGATTGGAAGTGTTCTGACCATCGGTTGAGGATGGAGATATTCTCGCTGAAGAGGACTTTGCCGTCTGAGCTGCGCAGCGGGCTTTGGACTTGGGGTGATGGGTCGTACACAGCCTTTAGAGCCTCGTAAAATCCCCTGAAGTCGCCAATGTCAGCGCTGAGCTGGGTTCGTTTGGCGAGGCTAGTCCACCACTCATTTTGGATCTCCCGGAGTTTGCGCTGAAGATGGCTGCATGCACGACGGAAGGCTTGTTTCTTCTCTGGCCAGGACGGCTTTGTAAGGTGAGCCTGGTGGGCAGCTCACTTCTTTGCCAGCAGCTCCTGGATTTCCTGGCTGTTTTCGTTGAACCAGTTCTTGTTTTTCCTGGAGGAAAAGCCCAGTACCTCTTCAGTGGATTGCAGTATGGTAGTCTTCAGCTGATCCCAGAGGGTTTCAGGGGACGAGTCCGTGAGGCGGATTGCATCCTCGGGCTTTGAGGTTTGCCTGGAAGTTTCCTCTCACTTCGTCTGACTGCAGGTTTCCAACATTGAACCTCTTTCTGGGGGCTATACTGTTCCTGGGCTTTGGCTTGAAGTGAAGGTTGAGCTTGCAGCGAACCAGCCGGTGGTCAGTGTGGCATTCCACGCTGGGCATGACCCTGGTGTGGAGCACATCTCGTTTGTCTCTTTATCGCACCAGGACGTAGTCCAGGAGGTGCCAGTGTTTGGATCGGGGATGCATCCAGGTGGTCTTAAGGCTGTCCCTCTGCTGAAAAAGGGTGTTTGTAATGACAAGCCGCTGTTCTGCGCAGAACTCCAACAGGAGGCGCCCATTGTCGTTGCACTTGCCGAAACCATGCTTGCCCAGGATTCCTGGCCAGGTTTCTGAGTCTTTGCCGACGCGAGCGTTGAAGTTGCCAAGGATGACAACCTTGTCGGCTATAGGGGTGCATTGAATGAGGTTGCGCAGGTCAGTGTAGAACTTGTCCTTTTCTGCTGGTTCCGCCTGGAGGGTTGGAGCATAGACAGTGATGAGGGTGATGCGACGCTTGTTTTGAAGGGGGAGTCGCATGGACATGATCCGGTCCGAGTAGCCTGTAGGGAGGTTTTCGAGTTTGGAGGCAATGGAGTTCTTGACCATGAAGCCTACACCAGATAGGCGTCATTCATCCATAGGCTTGCCAGACCAGTAGAGTGTGTAGCCCGCGCCACGTTCTTGGAGGCTGCCTACATCTGCAAGGCGGACTTCACTGAGAGCGGCTATGTCGATGTCAAGTCTGAGGAGTTCATGTACGATGAGGGCAGATCGACGTTCAGGTCTGTCGGCCTTGTCTAGCATGGTTCTGAAGTTCCAGCATGCTAGCTTGAGTTTGTGAGCATCTTTTGAGGGGGAGGACATGGAGGGGGAGGACGTGGAGGGGGAGGACGTGGAGGGGGAGGACGTGGAGGGGGAGGACGTGGAGGGGGAGGACGTGGAGGGGAGGACGTGGAGGGGGAGGACGTGGAGGGGGAGGACGTGGAGGGGGAGGACGTGGAGGGGGAGGACGTGGAGGGGGAGGACGTGGAGGGGGAGGACGTGGAGGGGGAGGACGTGGAGGGGGAGGACTGGAGGGGGAGGGCGTGGAGGGGGAGGGCGTGGAGGGGGAGGGCGTGGAGGGGGTGGACGTGGGGGGGGAGGACGTGGGGGGGGAGGACGTGGGGGGGGAGGACGTGGGGGGGAGGACGTGGGGGGGGAGGACGTGGGGGGGGAGGACGTGGGGGGGGAGGACGTGGGGGGGGAGGACGTGGGGGGGGAGGACGTGGGGGGGGAGGACGTGGGGGGGGAGGACGTGGGGGGGGAGGACGTGGGGGGGGAGGACGTGGGGGGGGAGGACGTGGGGGGGGAGGACGTGGGGGGGGAGGACGTGGGGGGGGAGGACGTGGGGGGGGAGGACGTGGGGGGGGGAGGACGTGGGGGGGGGAGGACGTGGGGGGGGAGGACGTGGAGGGGGAGGACGTGGAGGGGGAGGACGTGGAGGGGGAGGACGTGGAGGGGGAGGACGTGGAGGGGGAGGACGTGGAGGGGGAGGACGTGGAGGGGGAGGACGTGGAGGGGGAGGACGTGGAGGGGGAGGACGTGGAGGGGGAGGACGTGGAGGGGGAGGACGTGGAGGGGGAGGACGTGGAGGGGGAGGACGTGGAGGGGGAGGACGTGGAGGGGGAGGACGTGGACCTGTCCTCGGGCATGCGCAAAGGAGCTTTTAGGTGGAGTGCAGTGCGCGCAGTACTGGCCCCACCCTTTACACCCATGGTTCGTGTGCCGTGGCCAAGCAAGCTAGGATGTGGCAGCGAGGACCTTGGGTCGAGGCCCCGGTCCGGGCAGAAAGAAGGAGGCGGCGGCCCTGGTCCGGGTACAGGGAAAGCAGCGGTGGCGCCGGCCCCGGTCCAGGCAGAGGGTAGGCGGCAGCGGCCCCGATCCGGGCAAGAGTGAAGGGGAGGCGGCATCCCCGGCCTCGGTCGAGTGAGGCAGGCGGAGGCTCCGGTCCGGGCAGAAAGAAGGAGGCGGCGGCCCTGGTCCGGGCACAGGGAAAGCAGCGGTGGCCCCGGCCCCGGTCCGGGCAGAGGGTAGGCGGCGGCGGACCCGATCCGGGCAAGAGCAAAGGGGAGGCGGCGTCCTCGGTCGAGTGAGGCAGGCAGAGGCCCTGGTCCAGGCAGAAAGTAGGAGGCGGCGGCCCCGGTCCGGGCAGAAAGTAGGAGGCGGCGGCCCCGGTCCGGGCAGAAAGTAGGAGGCGGCGGCCCCGGTCCGGGCACATGGAAAGCAGCGGCGGCCTCGGCCCCAGTCCGAGCAGTATGGTCCGACCTAGGAGGGGAGGGAGGCCCCTCCAGCCCGGGTAAGAAACCTGCATAGGAGAAGGCCACTCCGATTATAAAACCTTTTGTTTTATTAGACTTACACAAAAAGGGTAGAGAAATGGGGTCTTCTTGACACTTCGTATTTTGTGTAATTTGTTAACTGTAAAATACACTTAAAATGATAAATAAAATATTACAGATAAACAAATAGTGGGTGCAATGGCAGCCAGCACCAACCACAATACAGGCAACTCCTCGCCATATAAAGAATTGGGAAGGGCAGAGTGAATTAACACAGATCACCTTGGAGTTCGGTTCAAAAAGTTACACCAATCTCAACTAACACCACAGAGCTCAGAGAGAAAATATAATTATTATGTTGACTGGTCTTCTGCTGTGAAACATTTGTGCCAAGATATTCTGACCATGACTGAAACTGTTTGTGACCCTAATCTTATCCTTGAACAGTAGGTTATCAGGCCCAGCTTCACAGAGCAGTCATTTTTGTTTTGCTTTGCCCTTCACTCGAGGAGTGATGCAATTGCCATATAACTTCCTGAAGAATTATGAAGTGATAAGAGCACAGAAACAGGACATATGGTCCACATTAGGGATTAGGCTTCACCTCTTTTCATTCTGCTCAGACCCTGGTATCTGGCGCCTATGGGGATTGGTAGATGCCGGTGGGCATTTTCCGGTTGCTTGAGACTTATTCTTGCAATGCCTAACTAATACACCTGCATTAAAAAATGAACAGTTTAAAAGACAAAAATATTATACCGGACTTAGACTAGGCAAACTTCACTTGCATAAATATATAAACCTTAAAGGATTTTACTTTATTTTCAGTTATATTTTTTGAAAAAATTTAACCATCACTGCATCTGCCTCCACAGAGCTGCCTGAAAAAAGAACAATAATATTATAGATAATTACCCCCCCCCCACCCGAAGTTTACAGATAAAGCCTTTGACACAACTTTATTCAAACAGCTGCTTCGAGCAAAGCCCGAACAAGGCCCTCCCTCCGCTGGCTGAATATTTTTCCCATCTTCACTAAAGGTTTATGACTTACTTCAGGGAACTTATGTTTATAATTTTAATGTATTTTTACTTTTTTTAATTCTTATTTATTTAAATTTTTATAAATTTATTTTCCTCAATTTTTTTTGCCGGCTGCTTGAATTTTGGATACCAGGCATTTTACTGTATTTCTCTTTTTTACCTTACGACTTCTACTTCATGCATGTAGAGCTCGTCGAAAGAATCAAAGACTTGTTGATCCAAACCAAGGCTTTTATTAGCAAAAGACAGGAGCTCTTCACAGGTGGCCGACCAGTCCGGAATGATCTGACCTGGCTAGGGACACAACCCTTTAAGGCCCAGACAATAGGCGTGGCTTAGCTCTCAGCCAATTGCTGTAAGCACAGTCTAGATACTGTAACGATATACACTATGTATATTGGTGATAGATCTGTACTATCACAATGCATCTATTCCATTTTCCATAACTTCTGACAGTGGAAAATCCCCTTTCTCAGAAAAATAGTTTCCTCACAATTCTCCTTTGGATTCACTGTGATCACTTATTTGAGAGAAATTCCTCCTTTTCCCAATCTTAAATGGCAAGTACTCTGGCTTTGAAAAATAATTTTGCATATGTGGAGCATCATTCCTTCAGAGAACAGTTAAACATACTACAGCCGAAGTGAAACACGAAAGTCTGTAGATGCTGCGATTGTAGTAAAAACACACCAAAATGGTGGAGGAACTCAGATGATCTCTCAGCTGATATTGCTGACGTTTCGGGCCGAAAGGAATAAGCAAAATGAGCAAAAATGAGGAAATCTAAGAGTACAGACAGTGCTGGCTGGTGGAGGAATCCTGTCCAACAGAAATTGTTAATTGGATATGATAAGGGGAGATGTGAGAATTGATTATGTCTGTTAAGAGAAGTTTATATTAATGCCATCCGGTTGGAGGGTGCCCAGTTAGAAGATGAGGTGGTTTTTCTCCAATTTGTGGGTAGTCTCAGTCTCAGATCATGGATATTCATGTCAGCAAGGGAATGGGATGGGGAATTGAAATGGTTGGCCATTGGGAGATCCACACTATTGCAGCCGTTAGAGCCAAGATGCCCAACAAATGATCTCCCAGTCTTTGCAATGTAGAGGAGACCACAACGGGAGCACCAGATAACTCTTGTAGATTCACAAGTGAAATGTTGCTTCACTTGGAAGGAGTGGTTTGGCCCCAAATGGTGCTGAGAGAGGAGGTGTGGGCGAAGTAGAGCATTACCTGCATTCACAGGGGTAGGTACTAAGGGAAAGAGGGAGGAGTGGACAATGGAGTCACGGAAAGAGTTGTCCCTGTGGAGAGGGGAGGAGAGGGGAATCTGCATCTAGTGGTGGCAGAAATGGTGAAGGAGAATGTGTTGATTGTGGATGCTGGTGGGGTGGTAGGTGAGGAAAAGAGAAATCCTGTTCTTGTTGCATGTGGGAATGGAGGGGGCCAGAGCAGATGTGCGGC
The DNA here is from genome assembly GCF_036971445.1 of Narcine bancroftii. Taxonomy (NCBI): domain Eukaryota; kingdom Metazoa; phylum Chordata; class Chondrichthyes; order Torpediniformes; family Narcinidae; genus Narcine; species Narcine bancroftii. The sequence goes on from NC_091471.1 coordinate 269,200,801, forward strand.
TAATGGAGGATATGCAGTTAAGAGCCAAGTTGATGGTGGTAGAGGGAAAGCCACTTTGTTAGAAGAAGGAACTGAGAGAATGTAATGGAATTCTTACAGGGAAGAGGTGTAGTCGAGGTAGCTGTGGGAGTTGGTGGGTTTGTAAAAGATGTCTGTTGAGAGATGATCTCCCAAAATGGAGAAAGAGATATTGAGGAAAGCGAGAATGTTGCTAGAGATGGACCAAGTGAATTTGAGGTCAGGGTAGAAGTTGGCAGCAAAGTGGATGAAGTTGGCGAGCTCATCAAGGGTGCATGAGGCAGCATCAAACTATTCATCAGTATCCATGTAGCAAAGGAAGAGTTGAGGGGCCTTCCCTGTATAGGTTTGTAGCATGGATTGGATTGCTCCACATAGTTAACAAAAAAGGCAGGCATAGCTGGGGCCCATACGGGTACCCATGGCTACTCATTTGAGCTGGAGGAAGTGGGATGAGACAAAGGAGAAGTTATGAAGCTGTGGACAAGTTCTGCCAGCTGGAGGAGATGGTGGAGAGAGACTGGTTGGGTCTATTGTCTAGAAAGAAATGAAGGGTTCTGAGGCCTTCAGTATGGGGGGTGGAGGTGTATAGGAAATGGATGTCATGGTAAACATGAGGCAATCAAGTTCAGGACTGGAATTTGTTGAAGTGATGGAGGGTGATGTGTCCCGGATGTAGGTGGGAAGGAACTGGACCAGGGGCAGAGGGTGGGTGGGTTGGGGGGGGGGGGGGGGAGAACAAAAGATTCAAAGTAAGCGGAGACCAATTCAGTGGGGCAGAAGTATGCAATCACGATGTGTCTGCCTGAAAATTTGGGTTTGTGGATCTTGGGTATGAGATTGGGCAGGGTTGGGAAATAATAAAGTTGGAGGTGACCGAAAGTGATGAGTTCAGAGATAGTGCATGATACAATGGTGAAATGAGTTTTTGGTGAGGTCCTGTTGGAGGGGTAAGAAGAGCTGTCTGAGAGTTGTTGTCTGGCTTTGGCCAGATAGAGGTCAGCACGTCAGACCACAACAGTGCCACCCTTGCCTGCAAGTTTGATGGTGAGGTTTGATTTGGTGTAAAGAGAAGTGGAGGGACAGGCATCCTGAGAGGGTGAGATTAGAATGAGTGAGGGATATGTTTGATATCACAGCGGCAGTTGGAAATGCAAACATCTAGAGCAACCAGAAAAACAGATCGAGGTGTCCAAGAGGAGGAAGGATCTGTAATGGGAGGTTAAGAATCATGGTTGTGGAAGTAAGGATGGATACAGAGACAACAGATGAAGTGTTCTGCATCATGGCATGTGTGGAACTCATTGAGGTGTGGGTGAAGTGGGATGAAGGTGAAGCCTCTACTGAGGACAGAATGTTCAGATCCAAGAGAGGAGGATCAGAGGGGATGGTGAAGACCAAGCAGGGGTTAAGGGGACGTTCAATAGCATTGAAGGAGTTGGGGAGGGGAGGAGGATAGGAGGGAGGGGAGCAAAGGTTGGAGTTTGCAAGGAAGTCTTGCAGGGACCAAGGTGGAAACCCACTTCCAAAACTCAGTCCTGTAGGCAGCCAAGTTCATGGTGGAGGTTTGATCCTGTTGTTCACCGGAGCTGAGATGGAGTCCTGCTTCTGAAGTCCCAGTCTTGTGTGCTGCTAAGTTACCCTGGCCCCTTCTACCCCCATGTGCAACAAGGATAGGATTCCTCATACTCACCTAGCACCCCACCAGCCTCAGCATCCACATCCTCCTCCGCCATTTCTGCCACATGATCCCATCCCTTGACATATATTTCCCTCTCCGCACTCTGCAGGGACAGTTCCCTCCGAGAGTCTCTTGTCCATTCATCCCTCCCCACCAACCTACCCCTAAGACCACAGAAGATGCTCCACTTGTGCCCATACCTCCTCCCTCAGCACCATTCAGGGCCCTCCAAGTAAAGCAACATTTCACCTGTGAATCTGCAGGGGTCACTACAGTATCTGGTGCTCCCGTTGTGGTCTCCTCTACATCAGAGAGACAGGACACAGTCTGGGAAACTGCTTTGTTGAACACCTTGGTTCTGCCACCGCAATGGCATGGATCTCCCAGTGGCCACTCATTTCAATTCCCCATCCCATTCCCTTGCCAACATGCCTGTCCATGATCTCATGCACTGCCGGACTGAAACCACCCATAACTTGGAGTGACAACACCTCATTTTCCAACTGGTTACCCTCCAACCAGATGGCATTAATATAGACTTATCTCGGTTTCATTACACCCACCCCCTACCCAACTTCTTCCATCTATCACCTTCCCCCAGCTCTGTCTGTCTCTTGCCTTTTTTCCATTTACCTTCAGACAGACATAATCAATTCTCACCTCCCCCTTTATCCAATTAACAACTTGTGTTGGTCGGGATACCTCCCTCAGCCGCCATTGTCTGTACTTACCATATCCAATTAACAACTTGTGTTGGTCGGGATTCCTCCCCAGCCGCCATTGTCTGTACTTACCATATCCAATTAACAACTTGTGTTGGTCAGGATTCCTCCCCCAGCCACCATTGTCTGCACTTATCATATCCAATTAACAACTTGTGTTGGTCAGGATTCCTCCCCCAGCCACCATTGTCTGCACTTATCATATCCAATTAACAACTTGTGTTGGTCGGGATTCCTACCCCAGCCGCCATTTACTTTTAGATTTACCATTTTTTGCTCCTTCTGATTATTTCTTGAAGAAGGGCTCAGGTCCAAAATGTCAGCAATATATCTTTGTCTCCTAAAAGACCAGCTGAGTTCCCCCAGCATCTTGGTGTGTTTTTATTTTACATTAGAACCTTGTCAAGAAGAACACCAGCCTGTTCAATCTTTCATGATAGGCAGATCTTCACAGTTTTGATGTCATTCAGGCCTATCTTTTTGCATCTTGTCCAGAGCCTCGATAAGGTGTGGAGCCGAGAGTTATCCATAATACCCCAAGTGTGATTGTTAAAGTAGAGCTGATGTTAATTGATAAACAGACATAGATTCAGCTGCAAAATTTCACATGCTATTTTAATTCGCTTTCCAAAGCATTAGAAATATGTTACAGCAAGAAGCACCATCATATGTAGCTAGTCTCACCACAAGAGTCTACTTCGTGGCTCACAAATTAAATATTTATACAAACTTTCACCATATAAGAACATGTTTCTTAGAATTCTCTTGGGACCCAATGGTTAATAGTCTTTTATTGCCAAATGAGAAGTTCATAATTAGCCTTAGCCTTGCTGAAGTACAAGCAAAAGAATGGAATGCAGTTAGTCTCCCTTTCTCCCAGTCGACATTTTAAAACACATATTTTCATTATCTAACTCAAGTATTTTACAAGTTAGAACGTCCTTACTTTTAATTCGAGCTCTTTCGATTTTTCCATGTTTGCTTATGGTATAGGCTTATTAACTTGTGTCCCTAGAAACTTGTACTGAGGGTTCCTCCGTTCCCTCACACCAATATTTTCCAAGAAGCAGGTAACCATTATTCTTCCTGCTGAAATGGATTGTTTCACATTAATCAATATTAAGTTAATTTGGCAATTGCTCACTAACTTAATTTCACATGCTTATGTCCATCTAATGGAAGAAAGCCTCTGCAATTATGCAAAAACTTATTGAGATCATAAAACCATATAAGCCAATTAAAACATCAAGGAAATCAGTTTGAGTTGAATTGCATGCAAAGTAAGCCTCACCTTTCTCAGGATGTAGATTTCAATGAATTGAAACAGGACATTGTTGTCATATTTGTACTGACTTGGGAGATTTCAGTTATTTCGAGGAGATGGTTTACCCTTGCCAGATGAACATGTTATTTGATCAGCTGCAAAATTCTTCCACACACTTTCACAATGGGCACAAGAGAACAAAACCTGTGCAATCAGTTTTCCATCACATTTCACACACTGTATAAAAATTGAGATTGTGTTGCTACATAAAAAAGCAATCGAATATTAGAAGTATCACTGGAGTACAGTTGTTTGTTCAAGTAAAATAAATCCCTTTGTGTTGCTTGAATCATTATCCACCATTGAGCTTTGAACTTACTGGATAGATTTATAGGATGGGATACTTTCTGTAAGATTGAATCACAAGGATACGGTAGAAAGAAAAAAAGTTTTCTATAAACAGTGCCATATTCTCCAATTGCCTGTGGCACTCCACAAACGAGGTATTATGTTCAAAGTGTAGGCACATGGAGGAGACTGCACTCTGTAGCATGGAATCAGAATGATAACACAGAAGACAGCCAGTTGACCCAGTTTTGTCGAGCAGTCCCATCCACACCAATTCTGGATAGCCCTGCTAATTATATGATTGAAGTAATTCTTTCTCAACTACCTATCCAACCCATCCCCCCCCCAACTCAAAAATCTGGATTTATTCTGTTCCACCACCTTTGTCAGCAGTGAGTTCCAGAGTCCATTTGTAGATATCAAGAGGGCCTAACTAGAATTAAATGAAGGCTAGCCTTTATGCTGCTGGAGACTCCAGTAGGAGGACACAATGGATCAACGCTAGCACTTTCAGCTCAAATTAACAAAGACTAACCTAAAGGACATCATAGGCCAGATGCGGTTTCCCCTGAATGGAAACTATAGGACCAGAGGGCACCTTTTGAGAATAAGGGGTGGGCCATTTAGGACAAGTTGGAAGCATTTATTCACCCAAAGAGTGGAAAATCTTTAGAATTCTACACACAGTAAGGCTCTGGATATTTAGCCATTGTGTTCAATCAAAATTAGATTTATGCATTTCTGGATATTAGGCCAATCAAGGAATACGTTGATGATGTTGGCAAATGATGCTGATGTGGAAGATCATCCATAATTTTGATGAATGGTAGAGGTAGTTTTGTGTAATATGACATCTTGTTATTGCATAGGAATAAATTGAATCTTGAATCTTGAAGACGGGGTAAAAAGCCAAGTGGCCGAATCCTGCTCCTGTTTGTATTTCTTATGTGGATACACTTTAGACTTTCCTTTGTTACTCATGTTGGGTGCTCCATTGTTATGAGTAGGGATTTTGCATCTTACAAAAGACAGTGCCTACAGTCCAAGTATAAGATGAAACATGATTATGTACGTGACCAATATTTTGGAACAGGATGGATTCTGGGCCAAGAGCATTCTTCTGTTAGTACAATAAATAGGCTGATGGATTAATTTTTCAAATAAAATGTGACATCATCCATAATGGACCCTTCTTCAGGCCGTTGCTGATGTACTAATCTAGATTGTGTGTGGGAACAGAGTGAACACAAGTAAATTATTTTCATGATTTATGAATCGGCGTTGCTTGCATTCACAATTCCATAGTGAATAACGAGTTGTTAGAAATAATAGGTCAAGTGTGGTGCCCCAAACAATACTTTTCAACAGCTAATGAGACATGTGGATGATGGTAAATTTAAAGATACTTACACTCATTGGATTGGAGAATCAAGACGACAGGCCCTGCTCTCATTCTGTTCCCTCCAGGGAAACTGTTGGGGTTACAGGTATTCCAAAATTTACTTGGATTTCCTCAAAAATTTTTTTACCAGGTCGCTCAATACTGTGCATAAGGCTCATGGAACAGGCTATTGATTACCCAGGTGAGCTGAAAATTGATTTTATTCCAGGATCCAAAGAGTGGAAGGAAATGGAAAATGATTTATCTGAGAGACAGTGGGTGTTCCATCGGGATCTGACTAGGGCTTGCCACTGATGAGTTATATACCAGTGAGGCAGCATTCAAAAACTGGCTGAACACATAAAGCCACGTGAGTAGATAAAACAGAAAAAAAAGGACAAGTGCTACACAGGTGGATTTGATCCGATTAAGCAGAAATGTTGAGAGGTGAACAATAGACTTTGGCAAAACACATTGTGAACAAATAGTCAGGGAACAAATGGGTATGTGGAGAACTTTGTATGCGGCAGCCATTGAAGTAATACACACACACACCCTAAACATTAAACTTAACATCTTCCTTACGCAGGCTGTGAAATTGATTTCCTGTAACCGAATAAATCATCCCAAAATATTTATACATACAGTAAAACCTCTTGGATCCAGCACCTATGGGGATCGGTAGATCCGGAGATTGCGTGTTCCGTGATTGGTGAACTAACGGCAGGGCGTACCAATTTTAAATTTACGTATTTTTTACCTATTTACTTTCCACGTTTTTTTGCCGGTTACTTGATTTCCAGATAACAGGGACTTTACTATATATATTTTAAATTGTATCTTTATATATATGTGATTATTATGAGCTGTGTATTGTGCATGTGTGTGCACCGTGGTTTGGAGAAACACTGCTTCTTCTGGTTGTAAATGTAGTTAGATGATAATGAACTTATGAAGTTATATTTACACATGTCCACAGTTTTATATGACATCTTTTCTTTGGATAATTATTACAAAATTGACCTATGAGCCTGTTTGTCGCAGCTCCACCTACTTCCCATCACCTCACCTCTCCACCACCACCATCACCTTGTACATGCTCTTGAGAAGCCAGCAACTCAGATGTGATATAGAGGAATAGCTCTTCAGGTCACTGGGGAGGTGGGTTGTTGTGCAAGGCATGCAGTTTTGGTCCAACTTTATATAAATGTATTGAGAATAGATTTTACACTGTGGAGAAGACGTGGGAAATAATAGAGTACGCAAAATAATGAAAAACATAGATATGTCAGTAGGCAATTAAATTCAAAAAGTGAACACACAGAGGATCAATAAAAAAGATGCAGTACGAGTACCTCAGTACGAGGTAATGAAAAAATACCAATCGCTATTCAGTTCTGCATTCAAATATTCCTTTAAAAAGGATGTGGATTATTTTTTAATGAAGTGGATTAATACCTATTAATATCTAAATAATAAGTAGCTCCTTTTAAATGTTAGATTCCTAAGAAATAGGCATTAGAAATGTTATTCTCAGCAGGAAACCTATGGAGATTGAGCTCGGATATCGCACTGCTAGGGTGGGATAGATGTCTGTTTTACACTTCAACTCCAGGTGCAATATAGATTGATTTCTATTCAGGATACTCAGTTCAGATCAAGAAATGAATCCTTGCAATACGTTTATGTTTATAATATTTTAAATTTAGATAGTATTAAAATAGATTTAATGCTCACCCAACAGCATTCAATTAGTAAGTCAATTGTCCTTGGGCCAGTATATGGACATTGGGCTCTAATGGGCAATTTTCAATCTGATAACTTCAAAATTGTATATATTAAACATAACGGAGGGGCATAAATACTTACAAAAGATATCGATTATTGAGGTGGGTATTTTATACCCTACTTATGACTTATGACCATCCGGGAACAAAAACTGCATACATTCTTAAAAATAAAGAAAAAAAATGTAAATATAAAATTGCGCATCAGGTCCAGGGGATCCAGGAGGTGTTTATTTTGACAGACCAACATGGCAGCGGCCATGGGCTGGGAGGGCGGTGAGACCCCGCTACCGCCAAATGTGTTTTATTTTCAGGACTCGAAGGCAGTGGCGGAACCAATGCTCGAGGTGGGGGAGGTGAGCGCAGGCCAGTTGCCGGTGGTGGTGGACAACAGGACTTTCCAGTGCCGTGGACAAAGTGCCGCAGCTCCAGTTTAAGAATGTGTCGGCCTGGAGCAACATACGACCAACTTACGTCCAATTTGAGATCCGACTGGTCAGTCAACATAACTCGGACGTATATCGGGGACCATCTGTATTATTTGTGGGACTTGGCTCGGTGCAAATTTACTATGATATTTCTTGCATTACAACTTCGCCTATTCTGATGAGCATGGCTACTAGCGCCACCATCCTGCAGGCTCCCAGGTCAATAATCTCTCATCAAATATTACCTGTACCTCCAAAGAGTGGAAACAGGACCTGATTTTAGGGCAGATCAGTCTCAAGCAACGCTACATAATTGCACTGAAATTTTTTGTAACCTTCCTTGCCACAAAGCTTCACCAACTCCCACAAGCTTCCTGCTGGAATAGAATTGATCTACCTGGAAAGATAGCTCCATTTCAGAGGTGGAGGTCATATCAAAGCTCAGCAATCCAGCATGTGTTCTGAGGCCACTCTCCAAAGTTTTGTTAATTCATTAACTGTGGAACAGGGCCTTCAGTTCAACAGCCAAATAAAAGTCCTATACCAACATTCTATAACTCCACTAATCCGTCCTTGAACAATGAAGGTCAACGACGAGACCCTGGAAAATGTGAACTGCTTCTTGGCAAAGACAGTCACAAATGACAGAATTCACCTCTGACAGGTGAAGTGAATTCATGGAATTTACCCCCTTGCAGTGTGACTGCACAGCCTTTGGATAATTGAAGAAAAGTGTTTGAAGATTAAATTTTAAATTTAAATTTAGATATACAGCATGGTTACAGGTCCTTCCAGTCCACGAGCCCATGCTACCCAATTACACCCCACGGACTGACAACCCCTGGTAAGTGCTGAACAGTAGGAAGAAACCAGAGCACTCAGAGGAAACCCACGCAGACACAAGGAGAAGGCACAAACTCCTGCCAGACAGCACTGGATTTGAACTCCGGACGCTGGAGCCGTAACAGCATTGCACTAACCACTATGCTAACCTTGATCCAAATTCAGAATTCTAATGCGACACCAAACTCCTGAATTCCAGTCACAGTGATCCTTTCAATGTATTTCTGAAAGTTGGACTACCAACAGTAAGACTTCAAATAACTGGAGGGAGTGCACCAATAATATCTCTGAAAAATCCTCCAAATCCGCACAGGGTAAAGACAACATTCTCAATAATGAGACCTCAGTTGTCCCCCCCCCCCCCCCCCCGACCCCCCCATCTTTTGGGCAGGCCACATTATTTGCATGCTCTGCACTAAACACTTTTGTTCTGAGGGTGAGGAGAGGGATAAATGTATGACATGTCGATTAAATTTAATTTCAATTTCGAGATATAGCAGGGTGAGAGGCCCTTCCGGCCCATGAGCCTGTGATGCTCAAATATGCCCATGTGACCAATTTAATATATCTTTTCCTCCTAAGGATGCTGGAAACTTGCTGAGTTCCTCCAGCATTTCTGTGGTTTTACTTTAACCTACTAACTCCATTCATCTTTGGACCGAGAGAGGAAACCGGAGCACCCGGAGTGAACCTACATGGACACGGGGAGAACATGCGAACTCCTGACAGACAGCAGTGGTTTCGAGACCACATTACTGGTGCTGTAATGGTGTTGTGCTCCAGTGGTTCTCAACAAATTTTTTCCCCCACTCATATACCATCTTAAATAATCCCTTACTAACCACACATGCCATAGGATGCCGTAGGGGCTCTGTAATTAGTAAGGGATTACTTAAGGTGAGTGGAAAAAAAAATTGTTGAGAACCATTCCCTTAGGGGATGACCACTCAAATTGGGGAAGCAGCGCTCAGGGCTGGGCTGAAAACAGGCCCATGAATTGGGAGCAGGATCTCCTCTCAAATTGCCCATCGTCTTGCCTTGCCTTGCCTAGGACAAAATTTGTAGGTTCCTCATTGGCCACTGGCATGTAATTAATTGGTCCTCGATCCTCTGGGACCCAAGGAGGATCATTCAGAAAACAATTACTGTAGCTCTAAATGACTTGGGATGGACAGGGTGTGTGAAAGACTTTATACAAAAGCAGGTCCTTCTTTATTCTTTTTTTTTAATTTTTTTATTTTTCACACCATAAATCACATTAGCCATGATATACACTATTTCTTTTTCACACATATACAGTGACTTTTTCTCCCCCCCCCCTTTCCTCCCAAACCACCCCCCCACCCCCCACCCCTCTCATCCATTTTAGGTATACAATCTAGGTTGCATTAAGCCAGTCAGACAATGTTGTCATTCAACAAAATTACACCAGAAATTCTACTGAGTCCATTCTTTTCTTTCCTTCTCCTTCCATCAACTTAGGTAATGTTTGTCCCTGGTAGGTTTTCGCTATTGTATTTAATGTAAGGCTCCTATACTTGTTCGAATATTTCAATATTATTTTTTAACCTATATGTTATTTTTTCTAATGGAATACATTTATTCATTTAAATCTAGTAGTTTCTTCCTTTTAATTTGGTTATGTATTCCATTAATATTTAAAGATATATAGTTCAGCGTAGCCCTTTTATATTTTGTTTATCTTCTCTTTCCGTTTTTCCATCATTACCTTTCCTCCTTTTCCATTTCTGTTTTCTTATTTTCAACTCTTTATAAGACAACATTCCTACAACATCCAACATTTTCCTTATTCTCCTATTTCTATCTTCTTTATCCCCAATCTCCCCTTCACCTCCTGAGTTGTCCTTTATCCCTTGTCGGACAACCACATCTCCCCTCTCCATTTGGATTTGCGAATCCACTCGCAAGCGTCAACTGATTTTGCAGTGACCGCTATTTCCCCACACCCCGCCTCCCCCAGAAAAGATTTCACTTTTCATATGTCACAAAGGTCACTCTTTTAATTCCCTCCTTATTCTCTCTATTCCATTACCTTCCCTTATTAATTCTTGTCTATACTATCTATATTTTCCTCTAAGTACAGATACATTCTTGTATGCTCATTGTCTCTATTCACTCTTATACCTCTTTACCCGCATACATATCAATCGTGATCATTTTTACTCTCATTACCCGTCTTCATCCCTCAGTCTATTTTTGTCTTTACCCACATACATATCAATCGTGATCATTTTAACTCTCATTACCCGTCTTCCTCCCTCAGTCTATTTTTGTAATTGTTCTGCAAATTTTCGTGCTTCTTCTGGATCCGAGAATAGTCTGTTTTGTTGTCCTGGAATAAATATTTTCAATACCGCTGGATGCTTTAGTATAAATTTATACCCTTTCTTCCATAAAATCGCCTTTGCTGTATTGAACTCTTTTCTCTTCTTTAGGAGTTCAAAACTTATATCTGGATAAATGAAGATTTTTTGCCCTTTATACTCCAGTGGTTTGTTGCCCTCTCTTACTTTTTCCATTGTCTTCTCCAGTACCTTTTCTCTTGTAGTATATCTTAGGAATTTTACTACAATAGATCTTGGTTTTTGTTGTGGTTGTGGTTTAGAGGCCAATACTCTATGTGCCCTTTCTATTTCCATTTCTTGCAGTAGTTCTGGACATCCTAGGGTCTTAGGGATCCACTCTTTTATAAACTCCCTCATATTCTTGCCTTCTTCATCTTCCTTAAGGCCCACTATCTTTATGTTATTTCTTCTGTTATGGTTTTCCATTGTATCTATTTTTTGAGCTAGTAGTTCTTGTGTCTCTTTAGTTTTTTTATTAGATTTCTCCAATTTCTTTTTTACGTCTTCTACCTTCATTTCTGCTGCTACTGCCCGCTCTTCCATCTTGTCCATTTTCTTTCCCATTTCTGTTAAGGTCATCTCCATTTTATTTATTTTCTCTTCTGTGTTGTTTATTCTTTTTCTTAAATCATTAAATTCCTGTGTTTGCCATTCTTTAAATGACTCCATGTATCCTTTAATAAGAAAAAGTATATCCTTTATCTTGCCTTTCTTTTCTTCTTCTATTTCACTGTATTCTTCCTCTTCCTCTGCTTCTTCTTCTGGGTTGACCATCTGTTGTTTCTTTGGTGCCCTTTCCTCCTCTTCTTTCTTGTTTCTATTGTCTTCTGTGGTCTCTTCTTGCTGCAGGTGTTCTGCAGCTGTCGTTGCCGGCTGTGGAGATCGACTCCCCAGCTGGTCCCCCCTCCCGTCGGTGTGTTTTTTTTCATTCGCATCGCGCATGCGCGATACTTCGCGCATGCGCGGTTGCGCACTTTTACTCGGCTCTGTGAGCCATTTTTGTAGTCCATTATTTACCGACCTGAGGGAGCGGGTTTCTCTCTCCGCAGCGGGCCTCTTCGGACAGGTAAGGCCTTCACCTTTTTCCTCCTTTGTCTTCTCTTCCTCTCTTCTTACCGTTGCTTTCGATTTTTCTTTTTTTGTCGCCATCTTCTTTCCACCTTTATACTCACTTTTCTGTAACTTTTATTTCTGTGCCTTTGTGTTTTCTTTTGTTTTTCCCGACTTTTCTGGAGAGGGCTGGAGTTCACCGTCCGGCCACTACTCCATCACGTGACTCCTCCTTCTTTATTCTTTTTTATGTAAATCAGTATGAACACACTCAGCACTTCTGAACACAAGATGCTTGAACAGTTTAAACAAGTAACTAGCATTGCAACAAAGACAAAATCTTAGACTGACACAAAACTTGTAACTTTTGGTTTTGCTAAAATAAAAGGTCATTAATTATTTCTAGCAGAGACTTGCATTCAGTCTTATCCACATTTATAAAAAGCTTTTATTAGTATCTTCTCCAGTTTAGTTCAATATTTGCATAACCTAAACAGATTTTTAATAAGAGATGGGGGACTCTGTGGAGAATAACTTGAGGGTGATTGCAAGGCAGAAATCCAATTACAATGTTCCAATGAAGTCATAAACCGAGAGATCAAAATTTGAGCACTTTGTCACTGTCATCTGATCCTCGAGATTAGATTTCAACCTGCTGTTATTCCCTGGTACCTTAATTAAAACATTCACTGCTTTCAGTTAATGTGGGTTTTTATTTGAAATTCTGTTCCGGAGGGTCTTAACATTAGGAGTGGTTCCTTAAACAGATACAAATTCTCGGTATGCTCTACCTGATGACATTCATAGATTGAGACTTCATTTGTGCAAGTGTTTTGCTTTACAGCTTGTAGTCATTGATCACCATTTCATACCCGTCAAATCCTCTTCTGCATGAAATCCATGCTGCTGCTTCACTGCGTTATAGAGGGACTGTTGGAAGCATGACCTTTTGGATTTGGATGATCCTGTACACTGCCCTGTTGGGCAGAGGAGTATGGTACAACTTCACATGCCAGAGGTTAAACCACAACTGGATTACTGAGTGCAGCTCAGCTTGCCACATTATAGAGTTAAACAAGAAAGCCTGCCATCAATATTCTCTAGTTTTAGATGGTTTGGACTGAAGGCTGTGTGGCTGTTGAAGCTGCAGGATTGCTGGAAGCAAAGCCATGGACATTCCGGGATTATGGAGACGCTCTCTTTTCTCTCTCTGGCTGTTAGGGGTGCTGGGAAATTTTTGCAGATAGACTAAAGGAACTTTCGTGTCACATCATCTTTTCTATTTTATTACATCTCGATAAAATAATTGTGTATCTTGAATTTGTAATGGGGAAAGGTTTCCTAATATCTTCCATACCCCTGAATACAAAATTTTGAGGGGTAATTTTCCCTCCATCTCCTCTGCTCCAAGGATAATAAATCCAACTTATCTAGGGTCTTCTCATAATAGAAACACTATATCCCAGGCAACAACCTGTTGAATGAGCTCTGCATCCTCCCCAGTGCAATCCTAAACTTCCTACGATGTGTTGGAGAAACTCAGCATTCATAACCAATGTTTCAGGCCTGGGCCCTTTCTTGTTTCACTCTACTTAGCTGTGCAGTGAAGTTGCTTTGAAGGATGCCTACCCTGAAGGGGTTCTCCTCTCTTCGAAGGCAGTTCTGTGAGAGTCTCTCTCACTGCTCCCCCTCTAATCCCAGCTGCTCTGGGAAGTGAGTTTATTGTCATATACATATACAGATGAACCAAATTTCTTACTGGCTGCTGCCAAACAGGTATGCAAATACACCAACTACAATAGTAAATATTAAATTAGCACAATATTCCAATAGAAAAGAGGTAAGAAATATTAATTTGATGTCAGACTTCACTCCATCGAGAACATCTACAAGAGATGGTAACTTAAGAAAGCAGACTCCATCCTCAAGGATCCGCCCCCCCCTCCCCTCTCACTCTGCTACTCAGCAACTCAAGGACAGCTTCTTCCCCTCTGCCATCAGATTCCTGAATGATCAATGAACTAAAGACACTGCCTTACTTTGACTTTTCAGGCACTATTTTTTTTTGTAAGGTGGTTTATATGATCATGCTGGTAAACTGGATTCAAAAATTGAGATGGAAAAGGACCAGAGAGTAGTGGTGGAAGATTGCTTTTCTGATTGGGTCTGTAAACAGTGGTATACCAAAAGTATGGGTACTGGGATCCATCCTCCTTCACCCTGCCCGTCTCTCTTCTCTCTCTCTCACCCTCTAGTGGTAAGTGAAATGTATTTCAACCAAAGAGAAAGCTGAGATGCCCCCTCAAGAGTGGACAGAAACGATGTTCTTTCTCAAATGTTTCTACGAAGTAAGAGTCAACATTTCCACTCTCCAGTGCCCACTTCCATTCTCCCATCAGGATGTCATGGAAAATACACCATGGACTACATTCATTTACAGAATGTGAATATTGCAATGACAGTCCTTATTGTCACGAGATTGGTGGTTGCCACATTGATAGTTCAGGAGCCACATGCAACCTCAGTCCCCAGAAATGTTATTCCCAGCTGGATTTTTAACTTTAATCACCATAACTAAGACTCAATTTCCATTCTTGATTTAATTAATTGGAATTAATATCTCCAACTGCTATGTGGGATTTAAGATCGTGCCTTTGGTTCACTTGTCCACATCTTTGGGTATTGAACAGGCCAGGTAAGCACGATGGTATCATATCCACAAAGGACCATATGGTCTCCATCAGAACGACCATCTGGGTTCAGCAAAGAATGAGACACATCCCCACGCAAGCAAGCACTAATGTGACACACCTATGCAAATACAATCTCACACTTCAATGCACGTGCACCCACACAAAAAAGTGCACTCACATATATACACATACATACAAACATGCACCTGTGCACTCATACATGCACACTCAAACACACACATCCAAGCATGCACAAGTTACTGGCCCATCCGGCGCACGAGCCCATGCTGCCCAATTAACCTGCAACCCTCCATACGTTTTGAAGGGTGGGAGGAAACTGGAGAGCCCGGAGGAAACCCACGCAGACCTGGAGGGAGCCCACGCAGACCTGGAGAGAGCATACACAGACATGGTGGAAACTGACACAGACGTGTAGAGAAAGTATAAACTTCTTTCAGACAGCACCAGATTCGAACCTGGGTTATTGTTCTGTAATCTTCTTTGGTTTGGCTTCGCGGACGAAGATTTATGGAGGGGGTAAATGTCCACGTCAGCTGCAGGCTCGTTTGTGGCTGACAAGTCCGATGTGGGACAGGCAGACACGGTTGCAGCGGTTGCAGGGGAAAATTGGTTGGTTGGGGTTGGGTGTTGGGTTTTTCCTCCTTTGCCTTTTGTCAGTGAGGTGGGCTCTGCGGTCTTCTTCAAAGGAGGTTGCTGCCCGCCAAACTGTGAGGCGCCAAGATGCACAGTTTGAGGCGATATCAGCCCACTGGCGGTGGTCAATGTGGCAGGCACCAAGAGATTTCTTTAGGCAGTCCTTGTACCTTTTCTTTGATGCACCTCTGTCACGGTGGCCAATGGAGAGCTCGCCATATAACATGATCTTGGGAAGGCGATGGTCCTCCATTCTGGAGATGTGACCCACCCAGCACAGCTGGATCTTCAGCAGCGTGGACTCGTTGCTGTCGACCTCTGCCATCTCGAGTACTTCGACATTAGGGATGAAAGCGCTCCAATGAATGTTGAGGATGGAGCGGAGACAACTCTGGTGGAAGCGTTCTAGGAGCCGTAGGTGATGCCGGTAGAGGACCCATGATTCGGAGCCGAACAGAAGTGTGGGTATGACAACGGCTCTGTATCCAACTGCACGAAAACCAACAAGGTCGGGTCAGATACAGCAATGAGCTCTCTGAACCCTTCTCCATTAACAATGGTGTTCTCGCACCAACCCTCTTTTCAATCTTCTTCAGCATGATGCTGAACCAAGCCATGAAAGACCTCAACAATGAAGACGCTGTTTACATCTGGTACCGCACGGATGGCAGTCTCTTCAATCTGAGGCGCCTGCAATCTCACACCAAGACACAAGAGCAACTGGTCCGTGAACTACTCTTTGCAGACGATGCCGCTTTAGTTGCCCATTCAGAGCCAGCTCTTCAGCGCTTGATGTCCTGTTTTGCGGAAACTGCCAAAATGTTTGGCCTGGTAGTCAGCCTGAAGAAAACGGAGGTCCTCCATCAGCCAGCTCCCCACCATGACTACCACCCCCCCCCACATCTCCATCGGGCACACAAAACTCAAAACGGTCAACCAGTTTACCTATCTCGGCTGCACCATTTCATCAGATGCAAGGATCGACAACGAGATAGACAACAGACTCGCCAAGGCAAATAGCGCCTTTGGAAGACTACACAAAAGAGTCTGGAAAAACAACCAACTGAAAAACCTCACAAAGTCCTGTAATAGCATTGCACTAACTGCTACTCTATGTTCATAGACATTCCCGACATGCTCACAATAACTCCTGAATAGTTTTCTAAATCTGTCCTCCCTGTCTAAAAGATCTGCCAGGCACTGTGCTCCGAAGGTACATAACAATTCATCCTACCAACTATTTCCTATCATTTAGATGTCTATTGTTACAGTGTATAATAAGAAAGAGTGGAAAGAAGCACAGTTCCTAACATAGATAAATCACCACAGCCACTGTTCCACTGCGTAGCCTAAACTCACATAGGAATTCCTCTAATGAGTTCCCTAGACTCACTGTACTTTTTTACTTTGGAGCGGATGAAAAAGAAAACTGCTGTAGATTTGATGGCAGAGTGAGTATGCTTCCTCTTAATACACAGCCCTTCCCACGAGAATAAAAACAATCAATTTTGAGCTTTGGAGGCTGATATGTTTGGCTCAATATGATACTGAGTACAATTGGGCCAGCAAATTTGTACATTTTTCAGAGTTTAAAGCCAAGACACTACCTGACACAAACTCCCTGATTTTCATCCATCAATTTGAGTGGTTTCAAATGGAAAATTCACTACTCTGCTTAGAAAATGCATGATGTGTCATGTTTGACAGAAGGCGGTTCATTATTACAAGTGGACTGATGGAAAGGCTGAGGGAACAGAGGTAATGTTATCTAGAACATGACTTAAAATGTCACTTTAAAATGATCTGCAGTTTCTGCAGATGAGGCGAGGCCAAGAATGGGAGGGAAGGTTGCATAAAATTGATGATCCACAGCATTGAGATGTTACAACTGAATATTTCTTGATGAGCTTTTGCCTGAGATTCTTTGCACTTGGAATCCTGTTAAATTTCCTGTTTTTTATCTTTGCATTTGTGTGCCTATGTGTGCAACATCTGAAGTGTTTTTGTGCATGTGCGTGTGAATGTATATATATATATATATATATATATATATGGCTGGGTGTATCTGTGCGCAAGTGTGTGTGCTTGTATGCATGTACACTCAAGTGTGTGCACAATTATGTGTTTGTATGTATGCATGCATGCATGTATACTCAAGAGTGTGTGGGTGTGGGCGTCTGTGGGTGTGTGTGTGGGTGTGTGGGTGTGTGTGTGTGTGTGTGGGTGTGTGTGTGGAGATATGTTTGGGAGTGCATGATTGACTTACTGATCCCAAAGAGAAACAAAAATAAGACAATATCAGAAGTTCTTCAACCATAAATCCATAAATATTTCCATCAGTTACTTTGCCAGAAGATATAGGCTTTTGACCGAAAAGAATTTGCCGTGAAGAAACAGGACTGGGTACAAAATTTGTAATCATTACATCGAAACTATTTGAAAAATGAAATGTGAGCATTTCAGAGAGTACAAACAAGGAAAGATAAGTAGAATGTTTTCTGAATTAATTCTGACAGAGAACTGGATTAAATGCAATAGGCAGTAGGGCCTCATTTTTTAAAAAGTTTGTTCTTGGGATGCTGGACAAGGCCGCATTTATTGACTGTTTCAGTTGCCATGGAAAGGGGATTATGGACCTTCACATGGAACTTGTGGTGACAATGATCTGGAGCCAAATGTGACCTTGGGTATTAATGAAAAGTTTGTGATACTGAATTAACTCTGTTCTACACCTGCCATGAACAAATAACATCAAAGTCAGAATTACCCTCTTATGCAATAACATTTACAGGATCTTAGCATTAATAAAAGGGGATGGGTTTGGGTAGACAAGTTGGCATTCAGAGTGAGTCCCATTTGCCTACAGTTAGTCCATCTCCAACTCCCTCTCATCCATGCATCTATCCAATGTCTTTTGAATGTTGAAATTTTAATTTTAATTTTTTAAATTTTTTAATTTAATTTTTATTTTTAATTTTTAAATTTAGACATACAGCATGGTAACAGGCCATTTCTGCCTAATTTGCACCCCATTAACCTACATTCCAAACACTTTTTTTCAAGGGTGGGAGGAAACCAGAGCCCCCAGAGATATTCCACACAGACAGAGGGACGACGTACAAACTCCTTACAGACAGCACGGGATTCGAACACCTGTCCGGTCCCGATCGCTGTCGCTGTAAAGGCATTGCACTAACCACTATGTCAACCATGTTGCCTTCGTGTGCCCACTTCTACAGTTTCCTCAAGTAGTTTGTTCCAGATATGAGTCAAAAGGTTGCCCTCAAGTTCCTTTGAATTCTCTCCCCTCACTTTTAAACCAATGACCTCCAGTTAGGCCATAGAGTGCGTTCCCACACTGTATTACTCTATAACTCTGATCACACTGGACATTTTTTTTCAAAGGATTTGCTTCCTGAAAACTAAGTAGGGATTATGACAGACAACTTCAAGCTTAATACAAAAATTGTTTCAGATTTGCTGTATCGCGAGGGAAGTTTGAGAAACAGAAAACTAACTTTTATTGAATTTAGCATGTTTATTCTCATAATGTACCTCTGAGCCAAGCTCTCAAGTTGACTGCACATGTTGCACAACAAATGAGAGGAGCCCAGGGTTTGTCTTGGTCATAAATTTTACAACTGAAGTAGAGCTCATAGGCTTTCTTAATAAGTGCAGGCATGCTGCATCTTTGAGCCTTATGCATATATTCACCACAAATGTAACAGAATGAATCACAGCTGTTGTAACATTGACAAAACATTTCTGCTGCATTGAATCTTCCTAAAGATAATAAATGCTATTGTTAAGTGCACTTACTATTCTATTACTTGAAGAACAGGTGCATCAACATGCAGTCAATCTCTAATCAATGTCATGCACACCATCTATATATGTGAGCTGCTTTTATAGTCTGTCTAAGCATGCCCAGGCCAAATACAACATTGGCAGAACACCTGCTCTGAGGCTTGGACTGACCAAAACAGCTTGCTTTGTGGGCAAAATATGATGGGAAATCACAAAATAAGTTGTATCTAAAAAAAGATACCTGATAGAAAAATTTTAAGATGATTTTCGTTATCAGCAGCCTAAAATCCATAAAATTCACCCAGAAGAGTTCAGGAAACATTATCTTTGTTGTCCGATGTAATCAGACAAGATTTTACTCTTTGTTATGTATTTCATGCCATTTTGCCTTATAACATAGGAGACCACATGAGTCTGTGGTGAGTCTCAGATCAATTCCATTCCTCCACCTACTTCCCTGTTACCTGTTCTTTCTCACATGTCTGTCAACTCCTCCCAGCTCTCCAATTTACACCAGGGGTGATTTGCAAAACCTAATTAATCTACTAACCTGCATGCTTTTAAGTACAAAGCAAAATCAGAACACCCAGAGAAAACCCATGCATGTACAGGAAGAACATGCAAATTTCACACAAAGAGCACCAAAGGTTAGGATCTGTGTCGCTGGAACTGAGGCAAAAGCTCTACTATCTCCGCCACAGTGCTAAGTCCTCATTACGTTTGTAGCTACTGAAACTGCAAAGTCTAGGCAATTTTATGCTAGGGCTAACAGTACAGTTAGTGCCCCTGAAGCAAGTCATCTACCATTCCTTGTAAGAGTCAATCATTATTATTGCACATCTATCTGACATAAGGGATAACTTTTTACAACAATTCTCTGTTCTATTGCAGAAATTTGTTCAAATAATATAAAGGCCACAAAACATCAGAGCAGAAATTGGCTATTCAGCCCATCAAGTCTGCCCGCTATTTAATCATGAGCTGATCCAATTTGCCACTCAGCCCTAGGCCCGGCCTTCTCCCCATAACCTTTGATGCCCTGGCAAATCAAGATCCCATCAATCTCTGCCTTAAATACACCAAATGACCTGACCTCCACAACCACCTGTGGCAACAAATTCTACAGATTCACCACCCTCTGACTGAAGAAATTCCTACACATCTCTGTTCTAAGCAGACGTCCTTGTCCTAGAGTCTCGCATCATGGGAAACAATCTTTCTACATCTACTCTGTCCGTGCCTTTTAAAATGTTTCCATGAGATCCCAGGAAACTAAAATGTTTTGGCTAAGGAAGTTTAATGCTATTTTTCCATGATTGGTGTGGCAACTTCAGGCATGGAATATAGGAAGTTGAAGATGCTGATGTCTTGATTGAGCCATTTAGCTTAGAGAAAAATACATCTCACTCTCAGCCTCAAGTGAACAGCATGTAATTACCACATTTAGCAAACATTAATTTGATGAAAGCAAATTATATTGTTTTATTTGAAGTCCCAGAACTCTTTCAATGATGAAAGGAACATCGGAAAATTAAGTTGCCGTGCAAACTGGAGGGGGAATGGGATTGCTCTGTGAGCTGGTATGGATTTGATGGGCCTAATGACATCTTTTTATGTTGTAAGAAAACTTGTTAATAATAATAAGCTAAATCTAAATTCCTGCCAATCAGTTCTCTGTGACACCTAAAATTCAGTATTTCAATCCTTAGGTAATAGCATTGGAGATTGTAAATATTAAACAAAAAAAATCTTCTTTCTTAATCAAGCCTTTCTACCCTTCCTTTGAATCCCTTTCTAACTGATGTGTCATTGAATTTACCCACTCTAAGTAACACTTCTCTATTGGGCTTAACGCTGTTTATTCTCCAATCTTTCTCAGTGATTTGTTCGGGCAAATTTTATTCCCTATTGACTCATATCCCAGTTGACCTTTTTTATCCTTAATGCAACCGTATCAACTCACTATGTAAAAAGGGCTAAGTGGTAAATTGTAACCTACCCTCTTTTAATGAACAATGTGACTCATTGCAGGAAGTACACTTGAGTTGACATTTATTGAGAAGGGAAGCGAATGTTAAACAGCAGATATTCATGCACAAAAATGTTTGCATAAGGAAAAAAAATGTGCATGCAGTCTGGAAAAAATTCTCTGCAAATCCTCAGGAAACATTGGTGTGAGTCACTTGAGACAGACCTAAAATAGCTTGGTAGCAGGTTTTTACATCTGTTGGGGCTCGTGATTTGGGGAGGATGAAAGAGGGGAGGCCGGATATGGCAGGGATATGTTGCACATAAGATATACAAAACAGAAAGAAAACTATGGAGTGAGCTGAAAAGTAAGAAGTGTTTGTTTTTCTTTGGCAAGGGACACAACATTAACAGCGCAATATATATGTGTCTGAGAGCAGTTAAGTGGGGTAAAAGAAACTGTACAATGAATTTCGTTTACCGTACTAGTCCGTAATTTGACAGGCTTTTCTTGTATATTTATTTACTTCCTTCCAATAGTCTATTAGGATATCCTCACAATAGTCTATTAAGGTATTGTTGATCACTCCTGCAGTGATGTGGAATCTGAAGTTCTGAGATCTTGACTCAGCAGTAACAAGGGATTGGTGATCTAGACCACATCTGGAGGGTGTGAAATGTGGAGAGAAACTTGCTGGCGTTGGATTTCCAGTGGATTTTCTTGAGGTAGAGGATGTGAGGAAAAGGGAAGGCGCGTCAGAGCCAGCTCCATCAGGCTGAGGAACAGCTTCTTACCACGGGCAGTGAGAATGCTGAATGACCAAAGGAACTGCTCACACTGACCCTCCGGGACTCTCATTTGTACAAAACAATATTTATTTTCATATATAAAATATTTCCTGCATATGTATATGTAGCCTGTATGTGTGTTATGTCTGGTTTTGTGTCTGCATGTTTTGCACCAAGGACCTGAGAATGCTCTTTTGTCAGGTTGTACTTGTATAATCATATGACAAAAAACTTGACTTAACCAGAGTTTGGACACAGCAGGGCAAGTTGTTGCAATCCATCCATTTTCTAAGTGGTAGTGACTGTGAAAGAGTGGAGGATAGAATGTGGGATATGGCCTTATCCTTGGAAATAAGCTTCTTGAGTTTTGGAAGTGCTGTCCAAAAATGCTACTGACTTGTACCTTGTAAGCAGTGAAAAATTTCTGGAAAGTCAAAGAATGGGCAATGTCCGACCTACTGCTGTAGCCGCAGGAATTTTATGGCTAGCCCAGTTAAGATCTTATCTACTGAAAAGCAAAATAAAAATCAAATTTTCTGGAAATCTGAAATAGAACTACAGAATGGTTGAAATGCTTGGCAGGTTAAGCAGCGTATGATAAAATATTCTCAAGTTTATCTCAACCTCTCTCTTTCAGATATCAAAGTGAGTATATTCAACATTCTTCCCAACATTTATTTTTATTGACTGACACAATTCGAACTGGTCTCTTACTTGAAAGCGGAGGGATACAAAAAAATGTTAAATATTTGGATGAGGGAAATACTGGGCTTGTAAGTTTTGGGGACTTACCTAATAGCCTGGCATTACCAAATAGCCTGAAATCGTCTAATCTCGGAAGCTAAGCAGGCTTAGGACTAGTCAGTACTTGGGGAGACCGCCTAGGAACACCAGGTGCTGTAGGTTTCTATGAGGGGCGCTGGCGACTCTCTGTGTGCCAAAAATTAAAGAATTTCAGGTGTGTTACATTCTAAATGTAGTATTATATGACAATAATGGAACCTTTAATCTTGAACGTATTATGTCAATGGATTTGGTGGGTTGGAATTTCGGGACATGGTGAGCGGTGTTGGATGGATAACTGGCGGAGATGATGAGGGTTACTAAGGTCATATTTAATAATAATAATTGGAAATTTCAAGCTTAAATTATAAAAATACACCCGTAGCCTTCATGGAAGACAAGCGAATCTGAACAATTAAACAATATGGGAATCTCAGCTGTCAACATATAATATCCTGAAGCTATTTAACTGTAAATGGTGGCTGAACGTTTCCCCTCCTTTGGAAGAGTCTGGAGCTTGAGTGCATAGACTCAGACTAAAGAGTTACCCATTTAAGATTGAGATCAGGAGAAATTCCTTCTCTCAGGCGGCCAAGATTCCTAGGAATTTTCCACTCCATTCAAGCCTTTCAGGAAGTTGCTATGGAAAACAGACAGGAAATTAGAAATTAGCCAAGATCATAAAAGCCGCTGTTTAATTGAATGTTGGAGCAGACCTGAAGACCTTCTGCTCCTGTTTCTTATGTTTTAAGCCTAAGAAGAGTGAACAATGAAATGTTTGTCCCTGGGTCTGTGCTCCTGAATTTGTTGTGGTCAGTGGAGGCCCAATTCCTCCCTGCAGGGATTACGTATTTTGCATTGTATTTTATAACACAGATAATGTACACATTTGGTCCAAGGCCTATATACTAATATTAGTGTTCTGTACAAGTATCTTTCTATTTCATCTTCCTTAGAACACATCCACCTATTCTTTCTTCCTCCTGTATTTATCCATCCTCCCTTACATCATGCATCCTCTTTGTCTCAACCACTCAATGAGCTGTCAATATAATGGGAAAGAAGAAACTATTGGGCCAAATAAATATTTACCTTTCTATTTTACACATTTTAGAGATAAAACACGCAACAGGCCCCTAAGTCCACATTGCCCAAATACCCCAATTAACCTACAAACTCTGTACGTTTTTGGAGAGTGGGTGAAAATCCGAGCCCCTAGAGGAAACCCATGCAGACACAGGGAGAATGTACAACTTCTTACAGAGAGGGCTGGATTCGAACCTGGGTCACTTGTGCTGTAATAGCATTGCGCTAACCGCTACATTAACTTCCCAGACTTTCTTTCTTCAGAGCTTCTAACAATTGCAAAATTGAAAATACTGTAATTGCTTGATGTCAAAGTCTCCTTGCCTTACAGGACAGGAAGGACAATAGGAATAATGACAAAAGCACATGAATCATCATCCTATTTCGGAGTGAAATGAAGCCAGAAGATGATAAAATAGGAGGTCTGCTGGGGCATTTGATGAGCCGGAGAAGCCTTATGACCTTAAGTCGTTCATTACAAATGCTGGGTGCTTTTGGCCAAACACTTAGCTCTGGAATACCTTGATATCAAGAACACTTACTGCATGTTAAACTCCTATATGGTGACCATAGCTTTACTTACAATACCACAGTCCTAGGCAGTTCATCTCCATCTTTGGTATCCAAGTCTCAGTACCCACTTCTGCAAATGGATCTCACCAACTGCATTCAATGAGAATTGTGAACAATACCTCCTCCACAATAATCCTTATCACCATGCCCTAGAAGACAGCATACCCAGCCTGTCATACATCTTGTGCACACATGACAGTGAAGCCAAATATATTTAAGCTTCCAGTTGGCACCCCTACTTTAGATCAAATCTCAAACAGTGACAAGACACAGTACAGGAAGAAGATATAAGGTCTAGGGGTATTGTGTTGGGACAATAACTTTGCCTTCCTTGTCAGCAAGATGAAGGAACTAGTTATCATCTTCATTAAACAAAGTGGAGTGCATGGCCTGTCTCTATCAGTGGTGCTGAAATGGAGATGGTGGAGCTTTAGGATTTTAGGCTTTAATCTACACAAAGTGAAGGGAGGAAAAGTCAGTGGAGATATCAAGGGTTAGGTTTTTACACAGAGAGTTGCGGCTACCTGGAATGCATTGCCGGGTTGGTAGTGAAGGTTGAAAAAATAGGGGGGTTTAAGAGACTCTTAGACAGGCACACGAATGAAAGAAAAATAGAGGGTTACAAGGTAGGGAAAGTTTTGGTTCTTTGTTGGTAGGTATAGATATTGGTTAGCACAACATCAAGGTCTGAAGGGCCTGCATTGTGCTGTAATGTTCTATGCTTTAATCTTTCCTGGTTCAATCACACAGCCAATGAGTACTTCCTCTGAAGTTTAAGGGAATTTAGTATATCTCCAGTCTCCTTGGTCAATTTTTATAGATTCACCATGGAAAGTATCCTGTCTGGATGCATCACAGCTTGGTATGGAAACATCTCTTCCCAAGACTGCAGAAACTGCAGATAGAGATGAACGCAGCTCGCCAACTTCCCCTCCATCGACTCCATCTTCACCTCCCACTGCCTCAGGAAAGCAGCTAACATATTAAACGACACATCCCACCCCGGTCACATACTCTGCTTCCCTCTCCCACCAGGTAGAGGATAAGTGAAGTTGAAAATGTGTACCTGCGGATTCAAGGACAGTTTCATTCCTGCTGTTATCAGACTCTTGAACAAGCTTCTCATAAATGGAAAAAAAAAATGGTGCCTTGCACCGATTAACTGTACTTTTCTCTTTAACACGAAACCCTGCACTTTTTTGTCTTCGGTGACACTCTTCTGCTTTTATTCTTGATCTACCTGTTGTACTCTGTATAGGTTGACTTGTCTGGATAATGCGCTAAACAATTTTTTTCACTGTATTTCAGTACAAATGATACTGAACAGTTCAATTCAATTTGACACGGCGGAGACAATGCAAAACACGTTGGTGGAAGTTTATGGAAAACAAATTGAAGATTAATCATGTATTAGGGTAGATGACCAAAATCTGGACCAAATAAATAATGTTCTAAGAAGCATCTTGAAGCAGGATGAGTAAGTAGAGTGGTTCAGGAATTAATGCACAGAAATGCTGGAGGAACTCCGCAGCATCCATTAGAGGAAGATATATAACCAATGTTTCGGGCCTGAGCCCTGCGAGACCTGCTGGGATCCTTCAGCTTTTCTGTGTTTTTACTATGATTACAGCGTCTGCAGACCTTCATGTTTCACTTCATTCAGGAAGTACAGAGCTCAGTGCCTTGCTAAATGAAGACATGGCTGCTAGATTTGAGGAATTATTAAATTCAGGGATTGTCAGAAAATCTGAACTATAGGAGAGGAAACATTTCCACGGTCATTGGGCTGGACGAGGAGAGAGGAAGTGGAAGGATAAGAATATTTAAGAGCAGGAATATATTTTGGGCATTAACGTGTAGAAGAAAGTCTAAAGCCTTCAGTCTTTTGAATGTGTCACATTCCTTATTCAAAACATTTCAACCATTTTTCAACATATTCTTCTCAATTTTATTTTTCTTACTTAAACTGGAGATGTATATCACATATGTTAATATTACTAGCAGGCAAAGAATTTTACTTTCGAAACAGTTAATGGTAAATGCACACCACACATATGTTAAATCTCTCGAACGCATATGTTTTGAGGAATGGATCCAATTATTTTAATTGAAAATGCATGTCTTTCACAGTTTATGCACACAGGACAGCTCATTATTTACTGTTAAGATCAAAATCAATTATGTATAAAACATTAAACCCACAAAGGGAAGGCTGGTATAAATAGATGCCAATGGGTTGAGTTATAGTCTTCTGTCTTTCAGGTTAGACAAATATGCCAAGGAATACTTATCTTACTAATATTTGCATTCCCTCAATTATACAAATACTAAATCAACATCAATATGCAATGCATGTGAAATGTGACTACTATTGGGTTAAAAGTCAAACAAAAAACAAAGCCTGAAGCCCTTTTCCCTCAGCGGATCAAAGATCAAAATACCTAGTGTGTAACAGAGCTGTACAAACTCCATCTCTGTTGAGATTCCTCATCTCGGCTCTGGTAGCATCAGAGAGCAACACTTACCTCAGTGCCCCAAGGAGGGTGAAAAGATGAGGTACATCTTCAATTACATATCTCAATCCACAATTACCTACCGTACAAAGATTTGATATGAACCTCAGTCAAGGACATTAACAAACAGTGATGTTACTTCTCGTCCCTACAACCTGGATTTACATGAATGGCAAACTACCATTTGATCTTCTGAATAGTTTTACACATCTGCAGGGGACCATATGCTGATTTATGGTCTTCTCTGAAAGGAGCAATTATTTTTGCCCAATAGCATTAAACTTTGTGAGGAGAATGACCTATTAATACATTCAGTGTTTGTGTGGTAACACTATCTGCACAATTTTCAAGGCAAATTTGTTCAAAGGGTCAGTTTATGGAGTGGACCAATTGAAATAAAGGCATAAACATTTTGAAGACCTTATACAGAAGTGAAGCAATTGTGAAATAATTCTGGGTGTGACGTTAATAATATATGCCCAGTACTTATGTCACATAGTACAATTTCACATCAATGGATTTTTGTAAGAACAGTTACAATCCCAAATACAGAATTTAATGTTCATCACAAGGCCAATTCGGTAGAACTTGAACTTCTAACAAAATGTATGATTGTATCTTGCTCTGTGCTCCCAGCAAGTCCTTCCTCGGCTCTTGGCCTTGCAGCACTCAGCTAACTTGCGGAAATCCTCTGCAACCACCATCTTTGACTCCCTAAACAAATGTTAAAATCTCCACTACCTTGAGTTTCCAATCCCATGCCAATAGTGTCCATCTGCCCATGTGGTTTTTCCCTCTCCAGAACTGAGTGCTTGGGATCCCTCCTCCAGCCCCTGACACCATTGTATTGATGACCAACAACACACTTCCTGCCTAGATGACTAGTTGCTGCTCCCTGCTGGTTTTGAATCAAAGGAAGCTATACAAATGTAGCACAGGAGTTTAAAAGATCCCAAGGCCTCCTGCCATCAATGTTTGGTCTAAATATCTGGACTAAAGCCAGCTGAATTCTAACTTCACTAGAATTGACTTCCAATGGCTGGTATCCCATGAGCCCATCCTAAATATGATGTTAAAAATAAAAATGTCTAACCTCGACAGTGGTTGCATTACTAAAAAAACTTTATGGTCAGGGAGCCAACTTTCTTTTTCCTCACTGTGACTCTTGCCTGGCAAAGCTCTCGGCAGAACATAGTTGTTATTCAGTCCTCATCTCAGCATCCTGTACTTCGAGAGAGAACAAAATACCACTTCGAGATATTTGCAGAGAGTAGCACACTCCCCTTACACACTTCATCACCTGGTTTTGCTCATTTTTCTTCCAAATTTTCTTCTTGGAGATGATAGCTGAAATACAGGGTTATGCCGCTTGAGGAGAAAAGGTATTAATAATAGTGTATTCAGAAAGAAATGTCTTCTTTTTTGTAAATTGGAAAGAATTAAATATGAACCATGTCATCGTATTTATCTTGTCCACTGAGCACAATACTCCAAATCATTTATCGCTAGTCTGAATTCACTAATTCGTACATGACAAAGCACTGCACTCTGTTAAACAGGAGTTTTTTATAACATTTCCGTGTTTCTAAAATACCAACTACACTGCTGAATAGAAACTTTGTAAGGTTATAGATTTATCTCCTAATTAACTTTAACAAAGTGCGTCAAATATGGAACAAATGTCTTTCCCTCCGATGTCAGCATCACATGCTCCCAACTAAACACAGAAGCAGTGTTGGATAAAACTCCTTGCCTAACACTCTTCGATGCTTTTTTCTTAGTTATAACAGATGATCTGATACAGTGAAAGAAGTGACATAGATCTAAGTTCTTCCTTTCTTTCTGAGTGAGAGTCAAGCAACAAGGTTGTGACACATTATGCCAGATTTCTATCATTCGATCCCTGGAATGCAGTTGAATTCTCTGCTCTAAATTACAGTTCCAACTCTCAATTCATCATCTCATTCATTCAGGTTCCTTGCTGTTTGGCAAGGTCAATCAGGTCTTTCCATCTGTCATGATCTCTGACCCTCCAAATTGTTCTTCTGTGAAGGCTCCATCTCCAAATCAGTGGCCAACCAATTCAATTCTGCAGCCCACTCACATCTCTCATGTACGATCCCACCTAGAGATCCCATAAATTGGAGGAACAACACTTGATTTTCTGTCTGGGCGATCTCCAACCAGATAGCATTAACAATGACTTCTCCAGTTTCAGCTACCCTACTCTCCATTCTCCCTCGTTTTGTTTTTTTTCTTCCACCTCTCCACCCCTTCCCTCTCCATTCACAGAACCATCCCTCCTTCTCCTACTTGCTGGTGTACCTTCCCTCCCTTATCTACTCATTGCCTCCTGCTTTTATGACCGGGCTCCTCCCCCTTACAATTTTTTGGGCACCTGCTGACATTTTTCCCTACCTTGATGAAGGGCTCGAGCCCAAAATTTAGGTGGTGTTTCTTTATCGTTGACGTATAAAGGACGCTGCTTCACCTGCCGATTTTCTCTTCAGTCACGGTGTCTGCAAACCTTTGTGTTTTACTTCAGAATGGCTTTGACAGCCAGTGAAGACTGACCCCAAGGCTCACTGGCTGTCAAAGCTATCACTGAAACTGAATGTTTCTGAATGTTTTCACATTCAAAAGCATCTGGAAAGTATTAAAAAACGGAAAAGCAATATTAAAAAAAAACTTGAAACTAATATATACTTTTATAAACTAGAACATTATAAACCAGTCACTCACTCCTGAAAGCAATTAAGTAGATCATACTTACTGAATGAAATCAAATAAAAAGATCTACTTACAGTTCCCTGACCCTTTCATCCCATTTCTTTCAAAGGCCGACAATCTTTCCTCCATGTCTAACGCAATGCAAATTTTCCAAAGGGGAATTCCGAGCAAGTCGGAGCTGTATTGTTGGCCTCCGTGAAGCACAGATGTTCTGATGCCAGGTGTAATTTTAGCGAAAGGCTACACCTCAGCCTGGGAGTCCAGAGCTTTCATCCAGTGAAGAACTCAACAGCTGTCTTTTTTGACTGGACCCATCAACTTTTCAGCAGAAGGACTCTCCCTACATTTTACATACGAGAAAACCAACATTCTTGGGTCAACGAATTGCGAACAAATGCCTAGCAGATGGGCTTTTAAACACAACTGCAACTATGCTTCATTGAAAACAGAAGATAGTGAATATACTCAACCCGGCCACGCTTCATCTGCGGAAAGGGAAACAGAATTAACATAAACGGTTAATGATTCTTTGTCAGAACTTCCTCTTCTGGTCTGAAGTTGAATGGGGTAGATGCCTCTCGCTGTAGATGGGTAAAAGGCCACTGATTTGGAGATGGAGCACAGGGATTAACTTTCCAGATGAGCATCCAGAGGGTTTATTAATGAGAGATAATGAGTTTATTGTCATACACATAAGTCTTCTTTTTTTTTTCTTTGGCTTGGCTTCGCGGACGAAGATTTATGGAGGGGGTAAAAAGTCCACGTCAGCTGCAGGCTCGTTTGTGGCTGACCAGTCCGATGCGGGACAGGCAGACACGATTGCAGCGGTTGCAAGGGAAAATTGGTTGGTTGGGGTTGGGTGTTGGGTTTTTCCTCCTTTGCCTTTTGTCAGTGAGGTGGGCTCTGCGGTCTTCTTCAAAGGAGGCTGCTGCCCGCCAAACTGTGAGGCGCCAAGATGCACGGTTTGAGGCGTTATCAGCCCACTGGCGGTGGTCAATGTGGCAGGCACCAAGAGATTTCTTTAGGCAGTCCTTGTACCTTTTCTTTGGTGCACCTCTGTCACGGTGGCCAGTGGAGAGCTCGCCATATAATACGATCTTGGGAAGGCGATGGTCCTCCATTCTGGAGACGTGACCCATCCAGCGCAGCTGGATCTTCAGCAGCGTGGACTCGATGCTGTCGACCTCTGCCATCTCGAGTACCTCGACGTTAGGGGTGTGAGCGCTCCAATGGATGTTGAGGATGGAGCGGAGACAACGCTGGTGGAAGCGTTCTAGGAGCCGTAGGTGGTGCCGGTAGAGGACCCATGATTCGGAGCCGAACAGGAGTGTGGGTATGACAACGGCTCTGTATACGCTTATCTTTGTGAGGTTTTTCAGTTGGTTGTTTTTCCAGACTCTTTTGTGTAGTCTTCCAAAGGCGCTATTTGCCTTGGCGAGTCTGTTGTCTATCTCATTGTCGATCCTTGCATCTGATGAAATGGTGCAGCCGAGATAGGTAAACTGGTTGACCGTTTTGAGTTTTGTGTGCCCGATGGAGATGTGGGGGGGCTGGTAGTCATGGTGGGGAGCTGGCTGATGGAGGACCTCAGTTTTCTTCAGGCTGACTTCCAGGCCAAACATTTTGGCAGTTTCCGCAAAGCAGGACGTCAAGCGCTGAAGAGCTGGCTCTGAATGGGCAACTAAAGCGGCATCATCTGCAAAGAGTAGTTCACGGACAAGTTTCTCTTGTGTCTTGGTGTGAGCTTGCAGGCGCCTCAGATTGAAGAGACTGCCATCCGTGCGGTACCGGAAGAGAAAGCCGTCCTGTCCACACATAAGTACAATGTACTTATAATCCAGGAATATGAGTACAAGCCCTATCATGGCTATTGTGGAATGATAATTAATGAACTATGTAACTGTTATTTAAGAGATAGTTTCAGTAAGATCATCATGCTTTTGGAAAACACCACATAGATTGAAATTTGCCCCCCTTTCCAAGTTTAGCCTAAAAGTAACTTGAGGTTGACTCTCAACTATCTCCTCAGTTCAGGAAATAACAAACAGATGGTAAATGGTGACATTGCCAACAATATCCTGACTTCGTGAATAAATAAAATAAAATGATCAAGAAAAATATACAGTCTTGTTTTATGCCAGTGAGTTCTTCAATCTGTATTGAGTGCACATTGCAAATGTAAATGGTGTGACATCCAGCTTCCAAGAGCCAGTGAGAGGATAGTTCCAAGAACAGTGAATGGAAAGAAGCTGATGGGAACACAATGGAAAGGAACAAGACTTCTCCAGTGTCAAAGCAGGTTCAACATTCAGTAAACACACTAAGTTGATGAAAATTTGATTTGGTTGAATTCATGGACGCTGAACTTGTAATTGTGAAGAATCGTGTGAATTAATAGGAGGCCATTTAGCCCATCCTATTCATGCCAGCAAGAACAGCTGCAAAAGAGCTACAGGATGATGACCACGGCAATGGACCAGTGAGGGTCTTAGAGGCTGAAGGACTCACACAGGCTGTGGGCTGCTGCCAACTTGCGGTTGAAAGACCCACGCAGACTAGGCATTGGAACCTAGATTTGAGAGGTTGCTGAGGGCAAGAAAGGGCTCCCAAAGGGCATTGGGTGCCAAAGGCTTCTGATCATACCAGAGGCTTGGATCTGGAGTTCTCGTGGCCGATGGTTCAAAATGGATTCTGTGCAGCTGCAGAGGCTGCGGGCCTCTCTTTTGCTTCTCTTTCTCTTATTGTTAGGGGCATCAGGCAATCCTCATAGCGACCCTTTGCCTTATCATTTCTAATGCATTATTACACGATAATAAAAGGAATCTTTGAACTTTTTTGAATCTGCTTCCAACCTCATGGGCTGCAGAAACTTGATGTGACGTGGTACACTTTTGACGATTCATTAAGCCTGAAGATTTGCAACCTGATCCAGGTGTTGAAATCATCCTTTCTCTTCAGATGCCTACCTTATTGGTTGAGCCTTCAAATTCAAAAGGAAATGGTTGAGCACAGAAAAGGGAAGAATTGATAATGGTTCAGTTCAAATTAGAGTCACAAATGTGAGCAGAGATAACAGATGAGCAAAGGTAGGTGATTGTGAAATGGAATACTGTAGACACTCCCATGTAAAAGACCCCCCCCCCCCCCCACCACCCTTCCTGGCCCAAAATTCGAGTATTTTCCTGCATACCCCAAGTAGAAGTTCACCAGTCTATTTTTGGCCTCGAACGCCTGCCCGTCTGAGCTCCCAATGCCTCAACTGCGGATCCTCGCCTTGACCGGCCTCCCATCCGAGCTCCTGTCACCCCGACCGCTGTCTCTCACCTAGGCCCAGGCTCCTCAGCCACCAGAGCTTCCAATGCCCTGAACATGGATGTACCACTCAGTCCCAGCCATTCGAGCTCCAAATGCCTTGAACGATGCAGGTACTCACCACGATCAAAAGTAGTATCTGTGTAAAATTGGATCCCCCAAATTTGACCTGAAACATTGGTCCTCAAAACTCAACTGTTACACTATTACACAAGAATATACAGTAAGTAACATTTTAAGCAAAGCATTTTAAGCAAAGCATTTTAAGCAAAGCATTTTAAGCAAACATTTTAAACATCTCATAAGTAGATGTGTGGAGAAAACGGGATTGCAACAGGGTCAGATCTCTCCTCCTCTACTCACCTGTTCTGGTTCCTCCAAAGTTGCATTTGTTTGGATGTGTTTGGCCAATTTTCCCCAGGCTGCAGAGTCCATTGTTTTGGCACTACCCTGGTCTCCTTGAGTTCAAAATAGAAATGGATATGGCTTTTACTCTTGGATTCATGGGCATTAGACTTTCACCTTTGTCATCTTCTGACCTCAACATGTAATTAAAATCCCCTCTCCCCTGTTTCTAGTTAAAAGGAAGCAGAAATTCCTGCATTTTTTTTTATCATGCCTTTTTTATTTCACCAATATCCAAAAGAAGAGTTAGGGAGGTTTCCATCACCCACCTCAGTCAGAAGGTGAAATTATGGTTAATGACCACAACAAGTTGTGTTGGACTTTAGATCACACCTTGATTTCAATTCACAAATATTGACAAACTGTGATAGACCCAGAAGTCTTGAGAATTCCCAAAAGTTACCCAAACAAATTCTTGATAACTTTTTCTCCTGCATCTCTATAAATCTCAAGATTGCAGTTATTGTCATAGATATAAGATACACAAAGGCGCATAAGGAGTTGTTATTAGTACAGCACCACGACTGTGCAGCAAAGTCCTTTCAGAATCATCGAGTGCCTAACGATCCCAGCACCTCCTCCAACGCTGCTGCCTCTCATGCCCCCATAACCTGCTCACACTAACCACCCGAGACTCTCATTTGCACAAAACGATATTTATTTATTTTTATAGCTATGTCCTGCAATGTATTATTTGTCTGTACGTGTGTTATGTCTGGTTGTGTGTCCGCACGTTTTTGCACCGAGGACCGAGACCCGGCTGTTTTGTTGGTTATACTTGACTTGACTTGAATGTCTTTGCCTCAGGTGGTGTGGTTGTTCTGGGGCCTGTGGGCATGACATGAAGATAAAAGTGATCTTATTGACAAAGCCTTTGGTCACTGACCCCAAAGTCTCTAGAGGTGGCTTGATGCCAAACCTTTTTTACTTGAAACACCCATGTAAGCACTTTGGGAGATTCTTGTGCTTAAAACACTATTATAAATAGAAGATGTTTTTTTTCGCTCTACTGATAACAATCCTCTTCTTATTAGAAATAGTGAGGGAAATACACCAATCCTGCCAACTTCATACCCGTCATTCTCTGCCCAGTTATGAAAAGGAGATCAAGGGGCTGGTAGGTTTAGGTTTGAGTCGTGAAGATTGCGGTAGGGAGAAGATGATTAGGGACATTTGTACTGGATGAATCCGTGCTGGAAATAACCAAAGCCAGCTGGGTTCTCTCCGCTTACTTCCTAGAAATTTGAATTATTGAAGTAATAAACAATAACATCAATTTTGTTCCTGAAACCTATAAAACAGGAACAATATAGAATAATGGGCCTCAAAGGGACCTCATTGTTCAGGTTATGTATGTCTTTATAAAAAGTTGTACGGTTTGAATTTATAAGCACTTGTGAGCGATATCCGAATTTTAGATTTGAGCCTAATTAACAATATAAATCACATACTCGTAGAAGACGATGTCTGTTAAAATTTCACAGCTGAATGAAAAGAACATGCAGAAAGTTAACCCCTCAAAATTCTATGTAAGAAGATTAGCCTGTTTTCGAAAGGTTTATTATAGCCTAACTGAGGCAAATGTAGATTGCTTAATTCATTGTGAAGGTCAATAATGGACATTCTATTCCCCACCCTCAACTAGTGACTGATGACATGCCCACTGGCCCCAGAACAAACACACCACCTGAGGCAAAGACATTCATTAAACAGCTAAAATGTGGCAAATTAGCAAGTTGGGACCCTGAAATATTGTGGAGATTTTATTAAGCTATACATCAGACATGGCAGCACTTGGTTGAGACAATACAGTGCCAAGTAAAGACCAAATATCTTGGTATCCCACCAGGGAAGGTGTTCCTCCCTTTAGAGGTGAGTGACCAAGGAAACCATTTCATGTCAATTGCCAGAATATATTTGCAGTTAAATTCTTTTACAAAGAATTGGACCTTTCATTGACCCTCAAGCAAAACAGGAAACAGGCCAAGAGGGAAACTTGACTGAAATTCCATGCAGATTCACTGAAGGAATAGGTGTTCTTATGTTAAAGTGTGGAGTTGCTGTGAATTGATTAAAGCTTCTAAACATAAATAAACCACAGCAAAATTAACAAAACATAATATTTTAACGTACCCAAAATATGACCTGCTAACTTGTTCAAAAGGCTTATTTTTTAGACATAACCCTTCAAAAATTGATTGGTTAGAAATTCTTCATTGCAAAAAAAAATGAACACAGGGACAGCACTACATGGGACACACAAAACATGGTGTCAATGTGAAAGAAGGTAATTCTGCCCTTCCAGTACATGCTGGTTCTAGGTAAGATCAATCCAGCTGGTCCCACTCTTCTAATTTCTATCTCTATGCTTGCAAATTCTCTCCAATATAAATCCAGCTCTCTTTTGACTGCTATATTTGAATCCACCTTTACTATTATGTGTGATACAGCATTGCAGAACACCATTTGCTGGGTAAAATGATATTTCATCTCCAGTGCAGATCCACATTTCCAGGAACTATGCTTGAACATGCATGTTGTGAGATGTCCTGCACTTCGGAAGTAAATCATCTCGGACTTTGCATATAATCTTGCAGAAAATAACTTGGGTGTGCCCAACGTTCCACAAGAAGAACTGTGACCTCATGTTATGTTAACACCACAAAGTCCATTTCCTAACTCAGAGGTGTGTCTCCAGTTACATTTTCTCTTCAGCTATATTGAGAGGGTAGCAGATTTAAAGGATGCTATACCTTTGGAGGCAAGCATAAAGGTGGGCAGTGACAGAAGGAGGCTTCTCAAAACATAGAGTTTGAAGAAGTTGGTTTTAGAACCAGCCGAAAAGAAGGAAGTGTCACCGTCATTAAGTTACTGGAATAATATCCAGCAGTCTTGGCCACTGAGTGAGGGACAGGAGTTTTTCTATAGTACTTGGGGAATTTTAATTAATCATTAAATAAATCTTCCATATTTCGTTCATTAAAAAAGTTACACTAACTAATGGAAATCATGAACCCACTGGATTTCACAAAAAAACTCTCTAGTTCATTAATGTCCTTCAGTGAGCGAAACAGCCATCCTTATTGGCCTGGTCTATGTGTGTGTGACACCCAATCCTCTCAAATGCGTCCTCAGTTCAGGGGTCACAAGAGAAATTGGGCATGGACAATTAGCCTTTATCAGTGAGACCACTGAATGACTGCTAAAATAACTCTCAGTGACTCTACCATAATTAAGAATATTTATTTTAATAAATGCACATAGGTACTGGGTATATGTATAATTCGTCCGGTTTATGCCTATATGGGTGTTTGGCACTGATCTGCTCCATGGACTGGAGAACACCATTTTGTCAGGCTGTCCTGGTACAATGGATGACCGAATAAACTTGAATTTGAACTTGAAGTGCTGGCATTGTCTGTGAAGTTCACATCCCACAAACAAATAATAGGAATAGAGAAGGTGGACTGGAACTTCATTGGGTTGGCATTCCTAGAGGAAAAGTGCACTGGATTGTATAGGAAATGAAAATTGAAAAACTACATATGCTGAAGAAATAAAAGCAAAAAGATGCTGGGAATGTTCAGTTCCATTGCAAAAGTAGAGAAAAACAGACTAATTGTTCAGAAATAGCAAGTCACCTCTTCGCTGTCTACAATGGATAGTTCCTTTACTAAACCAGATAACTTCTAGATTCTCTCACAAGAGGAGATATCCTCTCCATGCCCATCCCACCAAGACCTTACATTCTTCAGCCACGTGCTGTCTCATTCCTCAAAACCCCGATGGATACAATCTAGCTTGTTCAATCCTTCCTCAGAAGACTTCCTTCCCACTTACTATAGATATTAATCTTGTAAACATCCTGATGAGGTCTCACGAATGCTCCTTAATGACTGAAGTATGACCTCTCTGCTTCTGAGTTCAATTCCTCTCACCAAAATCCTCTTGTTCTCCATCACATAAAGATGGCACGGTTGGCATAGGAGCAGCAAAGTATGGTTGGCGTAGTGGTTAGTGTAACACCTTTACAGCACTAGCGATCAGGACTGGGGTTCGAATCCCGCACCATCTGCAAGGAAATGGTACATTCTCCCCGTTTCTGCTTGGGCTTGCGCTAGGAGTTCCAGTTTCCTCCTATCATTCAAACTGTACTGGGGGTGTAGGTTAATTGGGTGTAATTGAGCAGCATGGGCTCTTGGGCCAAAATGGTCTGTTTCCATGATGTTGGTCTAAATTTAAATTTGAAATTTAAACCACTGCCCATGGTTTACTTTAATTTTCAATACATTTATAGTAGGCATTGAACAACCATGTTCATTGCCCACAGCCATAGGTGATCTTTTATGGCTGCATGGGATCCATTGACCTGGAGGTCTGCAGTTTGTATAGATCCCATGAGATGGAGAATGACCTCAAATACATCTCTCCCTGAGTCGTGCCTTCAGGCACCCTAACAACTCATCATGGTCCTAAGTCATTTTAATTGCATTTAAATAGCTTTGATGAGCAAATTTGAAAGCAACTCAAATACATCTAAATGCTCAAAACATGATTTAGGGAAACTAATAACATTAACATATATAACAACTGAAAACTAATTAATAGAATCATAGAGCTTTGGCTCAACTTGTCCTTGCCAACCAAGTTGCCTATCTAAACTAGTCCCACTTGCCTTCACTTGGCCCATATTCCTGTCCACATGCACAGCAAGAATCTTTCAAGAATGTTGTAATTACACCCATTTCTACCACATCCTCTGAAAGAAGAAAAATGAAAAAAAAAACCCTACTGCCTTGACCCAACTTGACAAACCTTTTCAAGTGAGTGGAACCATATTCCTTACACCACCAATGACTAACATAATGTTGAGGGCCAGACTGGCATGGAAATCAGAGACAATCTGACCTATGAATAGAAGCAGCTGTGGAACCTTGAGCTAGACTCAAGTACATTTGGAATCTTGCACTATTTGACTGCCGTTACTCCCCACGTTGTTATCTTATTGATTTGCCGATTTGTAATAATTGGTGCTGTATATGTTGACTTGCCTGGATAGCACAAATGTATGTCGGAATATGTGTCAATGAAATTTATTCAACTTTGATCTTTTTGATTTCCCAGTTTCCGAGACTGTTCATAATTCCAAAAACCTGGCTCCTCTCTCTAATTCTCAAGAGTAAAGGTAGAGCTGCTTAGAATGATTAGAATCATGCCTTGGTCATTGGTCAAAGAGCATTCGGCACCAGTTGTACTCGCTGCTTACACACTCAGATCCTTTGAAGCCATCATGCTTTTGTGTGTCGGTGACCAGAAATTAATTTCTCCTTCAATGTCTCAGTAATTGATGTTCTGAGCAACCAAGTCACAGAAAATCAGAACCAGAACTTATTGTCATGAACATGTTATGAAATTCTCTGTTTTGCGCAGCAGAATTACAGGGCGAACATTTCTAAAAACCACACAATAAATAAATATTATTTACTCAAAATAAATAAAAATAGTGCAATAAAAATAAAAAGTTATAGTGAGGTAGTGTCTGTAGCTCATTGTTCATTCAGAAATCTGATGGTCGCAGCAGGGAAGAAGCTGTCCTTGTGTCACTGAGTGCTCATCTTCAGGCTCCTGTTCCTTTTTCCCGATGGTAGCAGTGAAGAGTGAAGAGGGGATGGCCTGGGTGGTGGGGGTCCTTGAGGATAGAGGCTACTTTCTTAAGCCACTGCCTCTTGTAGATGTCCTCAGTAGAATGAAGAGTAGTGCTTGTTGATGTCGCAGACTGAGTTATTTCCTGTCCTGAGCTTTGATGCCTCCATACCAGAGAGTGATGCATCCAGAGTACACCTGTAGAAATTTTCAAGAGTCTTTAGTGACTTACTGAATCTCCTCAAACTCCTCACAAAGAATAGCTGCTGGCGAGCCTGCTTCGTGATTGCATCGACGTGGAGGCTCTAGGTCAGATCCTCAGAGATGTTGACACCCAAGAATTTGAAGATCTTAACCCTCTCCACTGCTGACCCCTCATTGAGGAATGGTTCATGTTCTTCTGATTTTTGTTCCTCAATTTGTTTGAAAAGAAAATTGAGAGAAACAATTGCGATAGCCATTCAAGTTCAAGTTCACA
The DNA here is from genome assembly GCF_036971445.1 of Narcine bancroftii. Lineage (NCBI taxonomy): Eukaryota > Metazoa > Chordata > Chondrichthyes > Torpediniformes > Narcinidae > Narcine > Narcine bancroftii. The sequence goes on from NC_091471.1 coordinate 269,240,123, forward strand.
TACGAATTTATTGTCGGAGCAATATGTTCATGGCATCACATACAATAACAATTACATACTTATAATGTAACACTGGATGGTGAGATTATTACAAATGTCAATGACCTTATGTATTCAGCTGTTAACTGACAAAATTACAAAGGGACAGAAATCTCTGGCTTAGGATCAAGAGCATCTAGATTTTAAGCTCCATTGAACCTGATCTGAAAGTTATTAGATACAAAGCCTCTGCCAGTCAATTTTATGCACCAAACTAACAGCTTTGCCCTCACACACAGATTCAAACCTGGTAAAACAGCTGCATCACTAGCTATTAACAGAAGATGATTTGGATCAGAAGCTCAACTCACATCACTAGCGAGAATATCTAATAATTATCAGAAGCGAAATTCCTGACTTTATCTATCAGCCCCAGATCCACTGGGTTAGGCACATCCTCACAAAACTGAATGATGAGACAATCAAAGTGGAGGAAGATACAAGCTGTCAAACCCCAAGGAGAATGCAGGAGTGATCAGCAACAGTGATAACATCGAGGTTACCATCCAAACCAGAGGCTGCGGCAAACTGTAACCATCTACTGCTGATTGACAATACATCTAATTCCATTTGGAACCTTATTCCCACCCACTTCCATTTTCAACTTTGACATTTCATAAAATTTCATCTGGTTTTGATGATTTTCAAAACTATGTCCTGAATATTTGGATGATCTGCGACTACAAATCCCTTCCTCGTTCCAATTTCAGGCTTCTCATTCGCCGACCCAAGCTTTTTACTTCTTCCCCACATTCATGCTATAGTTAAAGCAAATCATTGTGCAAACTGCTATTCCTGCTCCTTTTTTGCCAGAGCTTTTAAAGTATTGAGTTCTTTAACTCACTTGGCTTCCCTTTCCTGAGTTTTTGCCACAATATTAACCAATGATCACTTATTGTTTCGATATAGGACCATGGAGGCAGAATGGTTATGATACCAGAGTGAAGATCCAAAGGATGAGGACTGTGCTGAAGTTATGGGCTGGATGAATGCCTCACACTCACTCCATGTGCCTCAGATACTCAGCGAGTGCCTAACACTCTTGACAAATGATTTCCACTCTCCACTCTCCCCCTGTGCCTCGCATGCTCCCCCATTGCCTCCCACTCTCAGCAAATGCCTCACACTTGCACTGTGCCTTGTACTCTCACCAAATCGCTCTCTCTCTCTTGCCAAGTGCCACACACTCTTGCCAAATGCCTCCCAGACTCTCCAAATCCCTTGTACTCTCCCCAAGATCCTTGCACTCATGCCAAGTGCCTCACACTTTCCCAATGGATCTCCCACTCTCACCAAGTGCACCCCACTCTCAGCAAGTCCCTACCAGTCTTGCCAAGTGTTTCACACATTCCCCAAGTACCTCGCACACTCACCGGGAGGAGGTCATTACTCAGGTGGATGGATTCTAAAAGAACGGAGACACAGAAATTGAAATTAGTGCTCCACAGGAACAGTTTCATTGAACATATGATGAAGACTTGGACCTTGCTTACTAGCAATTTTCTTCTGCAGGTCATTCAAATGTGACCTGCATTCAAAGATTGCACAAACTGAAGCAAAAAGTATGTTTTAAATCTCCTTTGCAGTAAGCTGGATAAAATGAAATAAATTGCTGTTTGGTCATTGAAAAATAGAATCAGTTCACAGTCATCTCGTTACTTGACATCAGGTAAATGGAATAATGACATCTGCAAACATATATTGTATATTAAGGAATAAACGCAAGTAAGCTTTTTCCACTAAGGGTAGGTGAGCTACCAACCAGAGGACATGGGTTAAGGGCGAAAGGGAAGAAGTTCAGTGGGAACATTAGGGGGAATTTCTTCAGAATCAGAATCAGAATTTATTGTCACGACATATCATGAAATCTGTTGTTTTGCAACAGCATCACAGAGCAAACATTTACATAAACCACCTTAAATCAAAGTCAAAGAATAGCAGTGTCTGTAGTTCGTTGTTTATTCAGGAGTCTGATGGCAGTGGGGAAGAACCCACTGAGTGCTTGAATCAGACTTCTGCCCCAAAGGGAGAAGAGTGAAGAAGGCATGGGGGTCCTTTAAGACACCACTTCTTACAGATGTCCTCAATGGAGTGGACTGGTGCCCATGATGTCGCAGGCCAAGTTAACAGGCTCTGGAGTTTTCTCTAGTCCTAAGCTCTGGCACCTCCGCACAGACAGTGATGCAACCAGCCAGAATGATCTCCATGGTCCACCTGTAGAAGTTTCCGAGGGCCTTCGGTGACATATTGAATCTCCCCAAACTTCTCACAAAGTATAGCCACTGGCCAGCCTTCTTTGTGATTGTATCACAGAGATTACACACAAAGAGTAGTGGGAGTAGGGAGTTTGGAATGAGCCGCCAGCTAAATTGGTAAATGCAGGCTCAATTTTAACATTTGAAGAAATATAACATGAGAAAGATTTGAGCAGGTATATGGATGGGATGGGTATGGAAGGACATGGGCTGGGTACTGGTTAGTGGGCATAATAATCATTCGTCACAGACTAGAAGGGCCAAAGGACCTGTTTTCTGTGCTGTAATGTGTCTGTAGTTCTATGGTTCCTATAATGAATTTGTTAACAAAAAGTTACAATTCAATAAACTTATCAAAGATCTTTGGGTTTTAATAACCTGTGAACATTAACAGTATAAATAATGTAATAAATTTACAGCTTGTGCTCAGAATCTCATTGGAAAGCAGTCCAAGAATCTGTAAGTAATTGTCAGATATTTCTACACTTTCGAGCAGAAAACTATATTAACTTCTTCATCCAGCTGTATTTTATGATCTTTCTCTTGAGTTTTGCATTTGGAAAAAAGACAGAATGCTTCAACTGGGATTATCGATGGGGGACGGGGATGGGCTTTATATACAAGAGGCACGTAATCGCCTGCTCAAGTTTTTAAAAAAAAACTAATTTTCCTTTTATGCTGACGACCAAAAATGTGGATCATGCAGGGCGAATTGCAAGCCGGCTTCCAAAGCTGAAGGAGGCAGGGTGAGAAATGCGGTAGCGCCGCCCGCCACCGTAATGTCAAACATAAGCGCCGGGAAGGGAAAATGGCCGGCACTGAAAATGGCGACTGAAGAGCAGGTACGAGCACCAGTGGAGATCTGTGCAAGCAGCCTCAGGACTGAGGCCGATCTCCCATGCAACGTAATCACCTTTTTTGACCATATGAGTCCTTTAAAATTCATACACTTGTGTCGTGGGCAGAGAGCGTTCAGCAGCATTCCTTTCACAGAGGAAGTGGAGTGGCTTCACTCTGTCTCTGAGTCTATCCCCCCTTCCAGGTGGATGGAAGATGGAGCGAGTTTGACCAGTCAATCCTCCTTCGGACTGTTTATGGAGGTAAGTGAAGCGATTTAAAGGCAGAGAATATCACTATAAAAGGGCCTAGGGACACAGGGAAAATCAGTGGCAAAATGTAGGCACCTATGCACAAATACATGCCTGCATGTGCGCAATCGGGGATTTTATACTCATCTGGAGTCCAGATCACTGGCACTGTAATCGCATTATGCCAACCGCAACATAAAACATGCTGCCCTTTTTCTGTTCCATGATAGATTGTGGTCATTTAATTAATACTATTGTTGTCTTTCTTTGGCTTGGCTTCGCGGACGAAGATTTATGGAGGGGGTAAAAGTCCACGTCAGCTGCAGGCTCGTTTGTGGCTGACAAGTCCGATGCGGGACAGGCAGACACGGTTGCAGCGGCTGCAGGGGAAAATTGGTTGGTTGGGGTTGGGTGTTGGGTTTTTCCTCCTTTGCCTTTTGTCAGTGAGGTGGGCTCTGCGGTCTTCTTCAAAGGAGGTTGCTGCCCGCCAAACTGTGAGGCGCCAAGATGCACGGTTTGAGGTGATATCAGCCCACTGGCGGTGGTCAATGTGGCAGGCTCCAAGAGATTTCTTTAGGCAGTCCTTGTACCTTTTCTTTGGTGCACCTCTGTCACGGTGGCCAGTGGAGAGCTCGCCATATAACACGATCTTGGAAAGGCGATGGTCCTCCATTCTGGAGACGTGACCCATCCAGCGCAGCTAGATCTTCAGCAGCGTGGACTCGATGCTGTCGACCTCTGCCATCTCGAGTACTTCGACGTTAGGGATGAAAGCGCTCCAATGGATGTTGAGGATGGAGCGGAGACAACGCTGGTGGAAGCGTTCTAGGAGCCGTAGGTGATGCCGGTAGAGGATCCATGATTCGGAGCCGAACAGGAGTGTGGGTATGACAACGGCTCTGTATACGCTTATCTTTGTGAAGTTTTTCAGTTGGTTGTTTTTCCAGACTCTTTTGTGTAGTCTTCCAAAGGCACTATTTGCCTTGGCGAGTCTGTTGTCTATCTCATTGTCGATCCTTGCATCTGATGAAATGGTGCAGCCGAGATAGGTAAACTGGTTGACCGTTTTGAGTTTTGTGTGCCTGATGGAGATGTGGGGGGGCTGGTAGTCATGGTGGGGAGCTGGCTGATGGAGGACCTCAGTTTTCTTCAGGCTGACTTCCAGGCCAAACATTGTTGTAGGTGTCTTGTATATATCTGTATGGTGCCAGCAAGCAGGAATTTATATACATTGTACTTAGGTATATGACAATAAACTCATATATTTAGCAGAAATGCCAAGATATGTACCTCATAAAAAGCAAGACTTTTTTAAAATTTCAAATACTGTTTTTTAAAACTACTTGATGACTAATCATTAAGCATTTGTTTTGGTTGATGAAGAACACCTCACAGTCCAGAAATTGCATTCATTGAAGAAACATAAAAGTAAAATTGTCGACTGAGAGCTTGCAAAGTTTCATAACCAGCTATTTAATAGCAAGAGCTCCTGTTTACAAGCCCTGATGGGGTTGTTACATTTCAGTGATGCAAATTATAGAGAGAGAGATTGAGTCTCAGATGTCCACACACAAATTAAGGAAAACCTTATGTAGCATAAAACATTCAGTATTTTATTTTGGCTGGAATACTACGATCCAAGAATATGCTTAACCTTTCACACTTCTTTTAAGCCTCAGAACATAACAATTTAAACTCCTATTGAAACTCTCGTACAGGTTTGTATCAGCCAGGAGACATTGTGTTCGGATTTACACATACATATAGAGAATGTTTATGGTCTCTAAGAGTTTCCACAAAGTCTTCAATTTTCTTTCATTCTCAGGTTGGTTATAAATATTCATTGTGGAGTTGTTTTCTCTTTCACTCTGCAGTTCATTGTGCTTCTTCTAGTGGCCTGAAGCAACGATTTCACACTGCCTTGGGTGAGTGTTTCTGACAGAAACCAGATGTGTGCAGAATTAAAATCTATACATACTCAATTTATGCAACACTGAATCCTCCCAGCACAGCCTATGGCATACTTTCCATTAAAATGTTTAAAGCATTTGAAACAAAACCTATTAAGTATATTGAACACTGTCTATAAATAAGTTCCCACCCATAAAATTATCAACCCTTAAATCTTCCACTGTGGTTTTCTTTTGCTGATTGTTGAGCGACTGTTTCCTTGTGGAATATCCGATTCCCAACAAGGTTCATTGGGCACAAACTATATATTGTTGGAAGCATTAGATTCCCAAGTGCCCAAACCCATCGAACTAACATGACACCATGGTTGTCAGCAGAACCATAAATGGCAGTGAGGAGGCCTACAGGAGGGGGAGATAGTATAGCTGGTTGAGCGGTGTCACACCAACAGCCTTGCACTTAACTTTCAAAAAACCAAGGAGATGATTATAGATTTCAGGAGGAAGTTAAGAGAACATAAACTAGTCCTCCTCGAAGGCTTAGAGTGGAGAGGGTCAAGAGCTTCAAATTCCTGAGTGCCAACATCTCTGACAATCTGACCTGGAGTCTCCATGTTGATGAAATTATGAAGAAGGGTCGTCAGTGGCTAGACTTCTGTGAGGAGTTTGAAGAGATTGGATATGTCACCAGACACTTGGAAACTTCTACAGGGGTACCGTGGAGGAGCGCATCCTGGCTAGTTGCATCTCTGTCTAATATGAAGGACAAGGAAAAACTCCAGAAGTTTGTTAACTTGGCCTGAGACATCATAGGCACCAGTCTTCACTCCATCGAGGACATCTACAAGTTGTGGTGTCTTAAGAAAGCAACTCTATCCTCAAAGACCCCCACCACCCAGGCCGTGCCCTTTTCACTGCTACCATTGGGAAAAAGGTACAGGAGCCTGAAGATGAGCACATGGGCAGCTTCTTCTCCTCTGCCATTAGATTTCTGTATGTAGAATGAACCACAGATACTGCCTTACTTTGACTTTATCTTGCAATATTTTTATTTATTTTGTAAGGTGGTTTATATAAATGTTTGTACTGAGATGCTGCCACAAACAACAAATTTTGTGACATGTTCATAGCAATAAATTCTGATTCTGCTAAGGGGGAATCAGCAGGTCAAGCAATACCTATGCTGGAAAAGGGATGGTCAACTTTACAGGTTGAGACCCTACCTTAGCTCTTGGCTCCTCAAATCATGCATATTTACAATTAGGAGGCCATACTAGCCAGAATGAAACAGATGTTAATCCCACCACTCAATTATCAGCCTAGATTCTTGGTGCTTATTGTTTTTTTAATGTGCTAATCCTGGTACTTTTTAAAAGTGGCTTTTTCATCAATTCAGGCAGCTCTCTCCATACTTTGAGTGAAATAACCTCCTTCCAATCTTTTCGCCAATTAACTCGACTTATGTCCTCCAGTGACTAACTTATCAGCTGAGGGTAGTAGAAGCTTTTGGGTTACCTGGCATCTCATGATCTAAAAACACTGCCTCTCAGCACCCCCCCCCCCCATCTCCCACTGAGAAGAAGAAGCCTGGGAGGGGGTCCTCAAGGGTAGGAAACAACATGGTGGCCTCAATGGACAAGGACCTCACACCAGGTTGCAGGCTTCTTTCTTGTGAGAACCAGGTATCACGAGTGGGGTTCATGAGAGTGCCAACGGTGAGCAGGGCTCCCAAAGTGCCTCAGGTACTGACAGCTTCCTAATCCCTTCAGGCATTTGGAACTGAGGAAGGTGACTTGAAGTCCTCAAGCTCAGATTCACTGCTGGACAGGACAAATAGCAGAGGTTATGGGCGTTGCAGGAGGTGGCGGTTTCACAGGATGCAGCAGTGTCCATGGACATTCGATGTCTCTTGTGTTTCTCTTCTTGTCTTGATGGTGGCACTATACTTGTGGTACTTCTTTGTGTACCTTTATAGGGCAGCCAGTTGGTGTAGCAGTTAGCGCAACACTGTTACAGCACTAGCGATCGGGACCGGGGTTCAAATCCGGCGCTGTCAGTAAGGAGTTTTCATGTTCTTCCCATGTCCTTGTGGGTTTCCTCTGGGTATTCCAGGTACCTCCCACCATTCAACATATAAAGGTGGTTGTATGTCAATGAATGTAACTGGGCGGCATGGGCTCGTGGGCCGAATTGGCCTTTTACTACTGTTTGTCTTTTAAAAAATGGAAAACCTTTTTTTGTTGTGTATTTTTGAGTTTAATAAATGGATGATAACCTTGATGGGAAATCAGATAAATAATGAAGGAAGAAATATCTTCAAAGTAGGTGGAATGAGAAGGGAAATAGAATAAGGTAGATGGTAAGGTCCTTTTGATTATTGGCAGTGGGAGCAAAAAGTATCTTCTGAAGAAACTCAGCAGGTCAAGCAACATTTGTGGATGGAAAAGGAAGCATTGGAAGTTTCGGGTCGAGACCCTTCATCAAGACTGATCACGGAGAGAGGAGATAGCCTGCAGAAGGAGAAGTTGATGGGACAAGAGGGACAGGGATCAGAAGGGGATTAGGCAACCAGGGAGGGGTGAATGATGATGAACAGATGAAGCTGGGTGGAGGAAGGTGATAGAGATAGAGGGGGGAGAGAGGTGAGAGGAAGAGGGAAAAGAGAGAGAGTGAGGGAACAGAGGAGAAAAGTGGGGAGGGGAAAAAGGAGGGGAGGGGAGAGGGGAGAGGGAAGAGTGGGAGAGAGGGGGAGAAAGAGTGGTGGAGGGGAGGGGGAGAGGGGAAAGGAGAGAGAAAAGAAAGTGCTGGTGGATGCTGAGAAACCTTCACCCATCCTTTGACCCTTCTTAATCTATCTCTCCTTTTCAGTTGTTTCTTGTTCCTTTCAATCACCTTTCCGCTCCAGTGTCCAGCATCTGCAATTCCATTGACAGGATGTCCAAGCCAATTGAACAGCAGGAATTCAACAAGATTATATAGTGCTGGGAACTTTCCACAATATGAATCCCTCAAGTTCTCTCGAAAAACACAGGACTGTATAAGGAGCGAAGCACGTTTGAACATTAGGCTCAGGCTGCATTGCTTGTGCAATGGCGGGCATCAGGACAGCTCCAGGCCTCTCCCGGGGGGGGGGGGGGGGTCTTCCAGCCCTAAAACAAGTAATGAGCCAGCTGTTGATAAAATATACAGTTTAAAAATAGGAATAAATCCCTGGGAAATTAGTCTCATGAAGGTTTTGGGAAGCTTCATAAAGCTCAAAGGTAAAAAGCATCGATATTCCAGCAGTCCTGTGTGCTGACAGAGCTCTGGATTTGCAGTATCATTCCAAACAGAGACACAGAAATGGTACGGGTCTGGTGGAATCCCGGGACCACTGCAGGGATTGCCATTGAAACAAGTTCCCTTTCCTGTCTTCTGATAAGAAAAGTTCCAGTAGGGCATCACATGATCTGGCAAGAGATGGGCAATAAAGGAAACGAAACAGATGAATTCTGACATCACTCTTCCACTTTCCTGAGCTACATAGAACATCTCCACCACCTCACCTCCAACACCACATCTCCCTCTTTCATCAACTCCTTGGCATTAAAACCCATCATTTTGGAGAAGGGGTTGGAGATGAGCTTGGGTGGCAGATCTGTACACCCTAACATTAATGTAGCAACTGTGCATTTCTCGTTGGAGTGGGGTGGTTAGGTTTCTAAACTTGTGGCCATAATCCTGCACTTGCGATCAAATTCTTAATTTCAAGTAATCATATAGACAATTTATTTTAAAGCTCATAACCCCAAGTGGATTATTGTTACAATCCATCTGGTTTGCTAATGGCCTGCAGGACATGAATTGTGTAACCTTTCCCTGGTCTGACCGATTTGGCTGGAAAGTTGGACAGAGCAGTGGCAGATGGAATTTAATGCAGACAAGTGAGATAAAACACATTTTGGCTTGTCTAATATTGTCAGGGCCTATGTCAAATAAAGTCAAGTCAAGTATATTGTCATCTGATTGAACAAGTACTACCCGAGGAAACAGCGTTCTCTGGTCCTTGGTGCAAAACACGCAGCCATAAGACATAATGCACATACAGACAAACAGTACATATGCAAGACAAGTATTCATATAGACCAATAAATAAATAAATGAATATTGTTCCGTAAATGTTAACATCTCGGATGGTTAGTGTGAGCAGTTCCTTTGGTCTCACTGACTGTGGGAAGAAGCTGTTCCTCAGCCTGGTGGTGATGGCTCTGATACTCCTGGATCTCTTTCCCGATGAGAGCATACATGTTAAATGGCAGGGATCTTAAAAGTGTTGCTATATAGAGGGACCTAAGGGCACAAGTTCATAGCTCATTGAAAAGAGAAACACAGGTGGATAGGATAGTGAAGAACCTATTTAGCTTGTTTGCCTCAATAGGCATAGATATTGAATACAAGAGATGGCGCATAATGTTACAAAGATTGGTTAGGGCAGACTTGGAATATTGCACGCTGTCTTGGTCACCATAGAAAGGATGTGGTGGTGCTAGAAAGAGTACAGAAAAGATTTACTAAAATGTTGCCTGGAATAGAAGGCTTTGGTTATAAGGAAAAATCAGATAGACTGGAATTATTCTCACTGGAGCACTGGAGGCTGAGGAATTAGGGTAAGGTTTTTAAAGAGGTCTCTAAAGTTATGAGAGGTGTGGATAGGGAATAAAGTCATTTTCTAAAGTGTAGGGGAGGACACAGCTTTAAGGTGAGTGGGGAAATATTTGAAATAAATCTGTGGGGTAAGTTTTCATACAGAGTGATGGGTGTATGGCTCACTCCTCCAGAGGAGGTGGTGAAATCACAGCATTTAACAGCTACGTGGATAAGAAAGGAATACACTGAAATGGGCCAAATGCAGGAAATAGTTGGTTGATATCTAGAACTCTCTGCAGAGGAGGTGATGGAATCTGATACAGTCACAATATTTAAGAACGTTGGGCATCATGCTTGGCATAGTGGTTAGCTTAACGCCTTTCTAGCACCAGCAATCAAGACTAGGGTTTAAATTCCGCGCTGTCTGTAAGGAATTTGTACGTTCTCCCCGTGTCTGCGTCGGTTTTCCCCAGGGAATCCAGTTTCCTCCCACCATTTGAAACGTACCAGGGGTGTAGGTGAATTGGGTGTAAATTGGGTGGCACTGTTACCGTGCTGTATGTCTAAATTAAAAATTTACATTTACATTTAAAATTTAAATTTAGACAGGCATTTAAAATGCCACAGCATGGAAGGATTGAGGATCTATTGTGAGCAAATGGAATTAGTGTAAATGGGCAAAATGAGGCCATGCACATGATGGACTGAAGTGCCAATTTCAGTCGATGATTTTAAAGTTTGGTGTTTACCATTTGGCAACATTTTCACTGCTGGACCTGTACTTTGATCTCTGAATAAAATATGGCACCACTGCTGCTGGTGTGGACCCAGGGAGTGGGGAGCAGAGACATGGTGCTGCATTGCAAAGTCCTACCGCCCGTCCTAATGCTGACAGCTCCCCATAGGCTTTAAACAGCCTGTTAAAGGAGCCAACATTTTTTTTTAAATGCTGCAACCACAGGGTCTGTGCCCAAGATGGCAGCACCTGTGCTGGGCAGGATATCATAAGGGGTTACAGACTCTGGGGGAGCAGTGGACTGCCTTATGGTGCCAGAAAGGGGGAGCACAACTGCCACTGAATTGGAGAAGCATAGGAGATGACTCTACAGGACAGTGACCTCAGTCATGGATCAGTGAGGGGCTCAGCTGCTGAAAGACCCATGCAGGCTGCAGACGGTTGGTGACGCAGTCGAAGGACTCACACAGGCTGTGTGGGCTGCTAGGGAAATGGCTCATGGGAACCAAGCATCAGAACTGGGAATTGAAAAAGTGCTGAAGGCAAGACGGGCTCCCGAAAGGCCCTGGGCCCTGAAGATTTCCCAATCCTATCAGTGGTTTGAATCTGTAGCTCAGGTTGCTGATGGTTTGAAATGGAATCTGTGCAGCAGCGGAGGCCACAGGAGGCCACAGGAGCACTGAAGACAAATTGATGGACACTCATTGTCTCTGACAGGACCTGTTATGTCTCTGTATTACTTGGGAGGATTCTTAAATAATTTAGAGATGCAAGATTCAAATAACAGAAGAGACTTTACTTATTGATGTCTTCCACCATCTCAGGAAACTGTTCGCACACACTCATATACACATATATATATATATATATATATATATATATACGCCCCATAGTGGTGCACTACAGTTACTACGGTTGCAAAATTGTTCACATTATCCTGACTATATAACAGGACCCTCTTTTGCTTCTCTTTCTCCTATTGTTAGGGGCGCTGAGCAAAGCTCATGGTGACTCTTGGTTTGCCTTACAACAGACAAAAATTGAAGTGTATTGTGTAGATCACATTTTGTAATCTATTATTACATGACAATAAAAGGAATGTTTGAACACTTACTGCTCGTCTTACTATTTGCTGGGCCACATTGTTGCTTGATTAACAAATTGAACAATTTGGTTGACATTTTCTGATTTTGACCAATTTAAATTTTGCATTTATTGCCATTGAGTTACTGAAAGTTAATCACACCATGTAAGAATGTCTGAGATTCTCAAAACACAAAATAAAACTGAGAGCTTGGTATAATTTAGGTTTGTCTTGAGTTAATAATCATGCCTGCATTGTTTGGTTTCCCAATCATCAAACCTGCAAGTTAATGGGCATCTTGATAATGAGAATGTTCATTTGAGGAGAACATTTACTTAACTACCAATTAATTCCCCATACATTTCATAGCGTTAGCTTAATAAGAACAAATGTGTAAAGCGAATTTTTGCTCACCATGGGGGTGTTACTATTAATGAATTTCTGCTGAGCAATTCATTCCCTGCTCCACAATAAAAATGCACTGATGAAGTTTGATAATGGCCTTCCTTACAAACTCGGTCATTTTAGCATCTGGTTTTAACAAAACTAAAGAGAACTGTGACCTTGAGATCACACTGGGCACTGGTTTGTATTTTATGGGCATTCTACAGAGACTGGAATGCTAACCATGTTCACTTCACTGTTCAGTAGCTCCTTCCCAAATGATGAAATTGCACAGGGTACGGATTTGCAAGTTGAGTGGGTTACTCTTGCACCAGATTTCAGATTTATTGTCAGAGTACATACATGACATTACACACAACTCTGAGATGCTTTATCCTGCAGATGAAGCAGAATTAATACTTATTAGTAGTGGAAAAAAAACTGTACAAAACGTACACATGTAAACAAAGAAACATAAACAAACTGCGCAATACAGAGAGAATTAAAAAAATCATAAAGAAAAAAAGTTCTTATTTTGGAGTCCCTGATTGATTTTGTTGTTGAGGAGTCTGATGGTGGAGGGGGAGTAACTGTTCCTGAACCTGGTGGTGTGAGTCTTGTGACACCTCTACATCTTTCCTGATGGCAGCAGCAAGAACAGAGCATGTGCTGGGTGGTGTGGATCCTTGATGATTGCTGCTGCCCTTCGATGGCAGCGTTCCCTGTAGATGTTCTCGATGGTGGGGAGGGTCTTACCTGTGAGGTCCTGGGCTGTGTCCACTACCTTTTGGAGCTATTTACACCGAGGGGTATTGGTGCAACCGGTCAGCACTTTTCACCCCACATTTGTAAAAATTTGCCAGGGTTTTTGAGTCATACCAAACCTCCGCAGACTCCTGAGGAATCAGAGGCACTGACGTGTTTGCTTCATGATGCCATTAGTGTGTTTAGTCCAGGAAACATCCTCTGAGATAGTGATTCTTGTGAACTCCCAAATTCAAATTCTCATGATTTGGATTAAGGCCGTCCTGGTGTTTAATACGCTGATGTATTTCGCGCTTGTTCATTAAGAGGCTAATTAAGCATATGTGCCATAAAAAAAACATTGAACAGCCCCTGTTCAAAGCCTTGGCGTTTGTTCTTTCCAATGGCACTCAAACAAGCTTGGAAAAGGCAAAGAAGCTCATTTTCATTTCTAATGAGAGCGGAAAACTGGCAGACCCTGTCAAGTGCCCCACAAAAGAATCAATGGAAAGGAAATATTAATCACCTTTCAAGGTCGCTGCACAGGTTGATAGGATAAGAAGACTCATGTGATGCTGGGTTTCATTTGTCAGGGGATTGAGTTCAAGAGTTGAGAGGTCATGTTGCAGCTCTACAAATCTCTGGTGAGACCACACTTAGTATATTGGGTTCAGTTCTGGTCACTTTGTTAGAGGATGGACGTGGAGGCTGTGGAGAGGGTGCAGAGGAGATTTACCAGGATGTTGTCTGGATTGGAAAATATGTCTTTCCAGGCAAGGTTAGCAAAGCTGGGGCTTTTCTCTTTGGAGCGAAGAAGGATGAAAGGTGACTTAATGGAGGTTCTACAAGATTAGGAGTGGCATAGATGAAGTAGACAGTCAGCGCCTTTTTCTTAGGATGGGAGTAGCAAACACCAGTGGGCATTTGTACGAAGTGAAAGATGGAAAGTTTAGGTGAGTCATCAAGGATTTTTTTTACTACAGAGAGATATGGGCATTTCCAGGGGGAGGTGGTAGACGCAGGAACAATAGGGCCATTTAAGAGACTCTTAGACAGGCACATGTATGAAAGAAAAATAGAAGGTTATGAGGTAGGGAGGCTTTAGGTTTTGGAGTTTTCTTTTGGTATATATTTGTTGGCACAACCCCGTGGGCCAAAGTGCCGGTTCTGTGCTGTAGTGTTTTATGAAATTCTGCTTGTCATGGGTTTTAAACCCACGATGATAGTCTTTCACTGCAGCCATAAGCAGAAAGATACTTGTAAGCCATTTAAAATCCCAATTTCAAGAGATTGAAGGGAACTTTTTTGAAATCTTAATATTCTGCCCTCATGTTTTGTAAATTCATGACTAAAAATTACCCTTCCTTTTGTATTTGCAAACAACATTTCAAACACCGAACAATTCATGGTTTATGGCATGTATGATGTCAAATTTATTTTTAGATAGGAATGACAGAATTTTCTATTTATTTTTAAATCAATACAGAATGGTACTATCTCTCTATATATATATAAAAAAGTAAAGCAACAAAAGCTTTGTTGCCAAATTATGATGGAAGTGATTGCACAGACATCCTTTCTGGCTGTAATACAGGATCACTAGCGACAGAATAGTTTTCCGATGAAAAGCTACACTATCTAAACTGGAAGCGACACCGAATTTTGATCCCTTTGCAAAGCCATCATCATCTTCCTGCAGGAGCACATTTGAAATCATTCTAATCACAGCCCTACATTTTCCATTTGCCTGAAAGGATGACATGGAGGACAGCAGGCTCACCTGGCAAGGCTGCAATGCCATTTGATAACAACCGCGGAGAGTTGCCTCCAGTAGGCGCCACATTCTGCAAGGGAACCAAAACCAAACTGCTCTGTGAGTTTGGCACTGTCACAGGTGAAGAAGGTCACCTGCACACACAACTTGTTTTCTGCTTCATCGTCTTTCGAATGAGTGTTGGCATTATCAGAATTCTCAGCTAGTGTGCAGACCACTGCTGTTTGCAACTCCGAAGGGATGGATCTGTTGTGCATTATAACGATTTCATCTTCTTTCCTCGTAGCAAGAGAATTGGACAGGTGCCCAATGTCATCACGATGTTCAATTTCCCAGAATAGTGTGTCCTTGCTGATAACAACTGTATGATTTGTTCTCCTGTATTATGAGCTTTTCCCTTCACCTCTTCCCTGTACTGCTGCTTCAGTTACTAACATCATTATCTTTCCTGGACCCAACACACTAATATCATCGTGAAGACGGCACATCAGCTGCTCTACTTCCTCAGGAGTTCGCGGAGGTTTGGTATGACATCGGAAAACCCTGGTAAATTTCTGCAGATGCGTGGTGGAAAGTGGTCTGACTGGCTGCATCACGGTCTAGTTTGGGATCGCCAATACCCCTGAGTGTAAAGCCCTGCAAAAGGGAGAGGACACAGCCCAAGATATCACTGGCAAAACCCTCCCCACTATTGAGAACATCTATAGGGAGTGTTGCCATTGGAGACCAGCAGTGATCATCAAGGATCCACATCACCCAGCACACGCTCTGTTCTCGCTGCTGCCACCATGAAAGAAGTATAGGTGCAACAAGACTCGCACCACCAGGTTCAGGAAAACCTCCACCATCAGATTCCTCAACATCAAACTCAAACAAGGACTATTTAAGAACTCTTACATTTTTTTCTTCATATTGCACAGACCATTTGTTACATTTCTTTATTTGTGTATGTTGAGTACAGTTTTTGTTGCACTACCAATAAGAGGTAATTCTGCTTTGCCCACAGGGAAAAGAATCTCAGAGTATATATGATGTCATGTATGTACTCTAACAATAAATCTGGAATCTGAAATTGTTATCTACCATTTAAGAGGTTCAACGAGGGGCATAGGATGGTCCCTTATCCTCATTGGCTCTCAGTACTTTCAGAATTTTTCTCAGCATCTATGATACCAGAAAGTGACTAATATTATCCACGCCTATTCTTCCAAAAAAATTGAGAAGCAACTGATGAAGGAGAATAGAAGCCTAAAAAACATGATCAAAGTAAATGAGTCTTAATGGATGAGAATTAAAAACCAAGAGGTTCCATTGGGTGGGAATAAACAGTGGAAACCAAGACTTGTGGTGGGGAGAAGAAAGTGCAGGGCAGGGCCCTGAATGTGTAGATGAGACTGAAGATGGGGAAATGCAGGGCTCTTGGAAGATTTTAGGGTTTAAGTTGTAAGAATTTCTATTTAATCATACCACAATCTTACTCTTGTAATTAATTCTACCTTTAACAAACCTCCTCTACAAATGTAAAATTGTTAAATTTTTTTAAAATTCGATAACAATTCTCACTTTCAAACTGAAGCATTAATTTTCAAGCAATACCCAGTTGGCAAGAACATGTTTACATTTTTCTGCACGCAAGGAGCCATTAAATATCTTCTTCTTTGTACCATTTTCTTTAACATATGGTACAAACAGATACATTAAGATGTACACCGAGGTATAATTTCTGTGGCTGTGGCAATCTCACGGGGATGGCATTTCCCTTCTGCTGATTCAGCATGGTCTGGTACCCAGTCAGTACAGCTCATTTATGTCAAACAAATGTCTCTTTGTCAAGAAGAGCCACTTGCAGTTTTAATTGCACTGCACATCACTCTGGAATTAAGAGTAGATTATATATTTAGCACTGGTTACCTTGAGATGTTGGTGTTTACAGTTAGGCTTCCTCGTTTGTTACTCATTTGTTGTCCAGACATGCTGATGACTGGTTGCATTGCATCAGTATAGTGACATCAGAGTGATTTATGAGGAAACCATAAAGGGGATCTTGTTTTTGAAGGATGATTTGACCACATGGTCTAAATGTACAAAGTCTTACCATCTGCACATTGTTGTCCACTACTAAATTTCAGCTCAGTTTCTGGCAATGGAAATGAAAATGTTGGAGGTCGACAACAACACACACCCCTCCATTATATCAGTGTTTAACACAAGTGATGGAGGACAAGTTTCTAAATTTAAGCATCCACTTAGGTGGAACCATATGCAGGCTAGATTAGATAAGGGTCAGAAGTCCATTCCCCTGAGGACATGAGTGAATTTCACAATCCACCAGCACTCAGTCATTTTCTTCCTGAATCTCCAGATTGTATTGTGGTTAAATTTTGTCACAGTGAGTAAATAGATCATCTATGAAATTAATGGAAAATAGTCTGCAGGGTGAAATGGTGGCAGGAAAACATTAAGTCAATGTTTTCTTCTGTTAATTGAAAGCAGCGGGGTGCCATCCACGAAAGATATTTTTCAAAGTAAAACATGCAATGTTGCTACTCTCCTATTCACCCATGACTGACATATTTATGGGCCAAATATACCAATGTTTGCATATCCTCTGTTTCTTCATTCTCTACAGTCAGGACATTTGTCAGTACTATTGAATTAAAGCGCCAATGGTCAGGCATACATGAAATATGTGATCCAGAAGACAACCATTTTAACAAGATAATTACTTTAGGCTATGCTTAGAGAATCGCTGTTGTCAGACAGAATGGAGAGGATTACAGTGACTGCACAATTATAAATGATTGATTTTATGCACAAAATCTTTATTCAACAATCCTTCACTCACTGCATTTTTCTGCCAAAATATCTCCTTTTTATGGGGCGATGTGGTCGCTTATTTCATAAATGCTATTTCTTTTGACCTTGTTTTCTTAACAATCAACTGTCTGTTGGTTGATTAGACAGTCACCCATCACCCCTTCAATCCATGGCAATGTCAGGGAAGCATCTTACCTCCAATTCATTTACAAGCAACTGTGGAATAGCGGGCAAGCTCAGCATTTGTTGCCTATTCCTAATGGTCTTTAACACTTTGATGGTGACCTCCTGTCAAATCTTTGCAGTCTTTGCATTACAGGTATTCCCAAAGTCCTGCAGCATATTTTTTGATGGGATGAAGCCAATTTAGAGATGCTTTAAAATCACCAACATCTGTAGGCGGGTGCAATTGTGACATTTAAAGGACATTCCTACAAGTACATTGATAAAGAAAGTTTAAAGGGATATTGGCCAAAGGCAGATGAATGGTATTTGATCAAATAGGGCCAAATGGTCTGTTTCCACTGACTCCATTCAGAGTCTGCACACGGGTAAGTCCTCAGATGGAATGTAATGCTGTACAATAGTTAATATATTTAAATAAATAAATACAATATTTAAACTTTTTTTGGGCAGCACGGTTGGTGAAGTGGTTAGCCCAATGCCTATACAGGCCGGCGATCAGGACCGGACTAGGTTTGAATCCCAAGCTGTCTGTAAGGAGTTTGTACGTTCTCCCCGTGTCTGTATGGGTTTTCTTCGGGGGCTCTGGTTTCCTCCCATCATTCAAAAAACATACTGGGGGTGTAGGTTAATGGGGTGCAAGTTGTGTGGCACGGACTCGTGGGCCGAAATAGCCTGTTACCATGCAGTATGTCTAAATTTAAATTTTAAATATCACCATCCCACTCAAACAACACATGCAAAACCAATCTTTCGGCTGAACCATTAGCATTCAAATGAGAAATTAAGGTACCCTTAATGGAATTAGAATGCCTCACTGGGATAGAAGATTCCAAAAGTTCATCACTCTCTGAATGAAGACATTTCATCTGTTCTAATCAGCTAGACGCTTATTAAAGCATCAACAAGGGCTAAAATGTTGCTACCCTTCTGACAAAAGCTGATATGAACACTTCTAAATGGTTATGTAGGTTTCTCCGTATCTGTAAGAGCATCCTTGATAGTTTTTTTCTATTCTGCTGACAGATTATACCTATTGCAACTAGATCCTTTGAACCTTTATACCTGGTCCATGTCATGATAGCTTTCATATTGATCTTGTTAGCATGTTCAAAGAATAAATTATTTAAAGTTCACACTCTCCGAACATTGGGGATAACTAGTCTGTCTATGCCCTCACTTGAGACATTCCTCATGAGCAGAAAGTGTATTTCTTTTGTTAAGAGATTGACAGGTATTTGATAAATGAGGGCATCAAAGGTTATGTGGAAAAAGCCAGGAAGTGGGGCTGAGTGGGAGGATGGATCAGCTCATGATTAGAATGGACCAATGGGCCTACTTCTGCTCCTATATCTTTTGATCTTGTGAAAATCATTGAAGATACATACTTGGACAGGATCTAAATTGGTTCATTCTTTGCGTGTTTGCTTTCGGAAGTTTTCGTCCTTCTGGATAGTTTCACGCAGCTGTGATTGGAAAATCATTACATTACATACCAGATTGAGCAGCAAAAAATGTGTTTTCATAATCCACATTGGAATTTTGTTTCCTGCTTCTCATCTTCTCAATTGTTTTTCAGTTGGCTGATTCTTGTCCAATAATGTTGGCTTCTAATATTGGCAGTTTTAACTGTTAGCCACAAAAAGGCAGCGCTCATTTAATTTGACCTTGTTACCTTGCCAGAATATGTCTTGAGACTAACAGAGCACATGATTAAATGTAAATAGGTGAACTTCCTCCCATAAGTGTCTCTGTTCATTATGGAAAAATCTACTGCTGCATCAAAGAGCATTTCAACTGGATGATTGCTGATGTGCACTGTGACTTTAACATCTCATGGTTTCTCACTCTTTGGATACAGTTAGCTCTAGTTTGTTGGGGAAGAATATCAGGGAGACCGGATGTAGGTTTGTGGACGCATCATTGAGTACCTTCTCTCCATCCACAGCCCCAGACAGGATCTCCTGGTGGCGAGCCACTCCCATTCTCATACTGACATGTCTCTCCATTGCCTACTGTATTGTCAAGTTGAGGCCACATGAAAATTGGGAGAATACCACCTTGTGCTCCATCTTGCCAGTTTCCAACCATATGACACCAACAACGACTTCTACAATTTCTGATAACCCCTTTTATTTTCTATGCCCTTAATGCCCCTGGCCCCATTCCTTCTACTCTTTTCCTCTTTCCCTGCCCTCTCTACCTGCCTGAGACCCACACCTTCCTTTCTCTAGCTCCCCACCCCTTTCCCTCTTTCCTTGATCTACTGTCCTCGCCACTCAGAGTGCATCTTCCTTCGCCCTCTCCCTTTCCCTCCCATCATCTCCTTGCTTCCTTTATTTCCCCATTTCTCCCCCCATCACCTGCCCGCTTGTGTTCCTTTCCCTTTCTCGCCCTTTTATTTGGGCTTCAGAAGCCTTCTTTCTTGACAGTCCTGATAAAGAGTTTTGCCATCTATGGATGGTGCCTGACCTGTTGAGATTCTCCAGCATGTTGCTTAAATTTTGCAGCATCTATGCTCTTTCTTGTTTTTGCTTCAAGTTAATCCAGCCCTTCATTTCATGCTTGGAATTGCGCACTGGTTAACTATTGTGGGTTAAGGATTTATAAATCCTTTCCTCTGAGGCATTCAGCACCTTAAAGCCACTGCCATGTGCAGAATAGATGTCAATGAATTGATAGCAAGAATTTACTCAACTTCAGATCAGATACTTTTTACTGTCATGTAATAAAACAGAAATGTAATATTACACAAAATTGCCTTTAGTCTGCCAGAAGGCAGACAAAGATTCACCATTAGAAGCAGAATCAAAATTTGTTGTTTTGCGACAGCATTACAGTCCAAATATTACCATAAATTACATTTCAAAAATAAATAAATAGTGCAAGAAAATAGGATAAAGTGAGGTAGTCCTCTGTGGTTCGTTATCCATTCAGAAATCTGATGGCAGAGGGGAAGTAAATGGACTTCTGTCTCTGAGTGCTCGTCTTCAGGTTCCTGTACCTTTTTCGTGATAATAGCAGCATGAAGAGGGCACGGCCTGGGTGGTGAGGGTCCTTGAGGATAGAGAGTGCTTTCTTAAGACACTGCATAAGCATTTGCATTGCCCGGTCCCTCTTACAGTCAAAGAAAGGGAACAAAAAGAGAGTTCTCTCAGAGTCATTTATATTCTTTACATAAACTTTGCGGATTTTACTGTTAAGAAGTCTCCTGATATCGCAACAATGGTCTCATATCTCCATTTCTGTCGGTGAGTTTAGATAGCTTACCAGCGATGCATCATTGTGCGGCATTGCAACATGGTATTCATTTATCCGTTATTCACAGAATGCCAGTTTAGACTACAGGCATTCTGGGAAAATGACGAGGGTCTAGAAGGTAAAATGGCAGAAAAGGAATTACACCCTCGTTCTCGTTCTGAGCTTTTAACACAGCAAGCATTTCTGGAAAATGGGAATAATTTCGTGGGACGCAGCGGCTGTGTAAAAAACATAGATTTGCCTCCAGTGCTCCCGCAGCCTCTGCAGCCACACAGTTCAGTTCAAATTATCAGCAATCTGAGCCTATATCCAAACTTCAGAGGCCATGAGGTAGCCTTCAGTGCCCGGGGTCCTTCGGGAGCCCTCCTTGCCCTCAGCATCCTTTCGAATTCCCATTTCTGACACCCGGTTTTCATGGACCAGCAGCCTGCAGCCAGGTATGAGCCCTTATAACCTCCAGCCACCTGCAGCCTGGGTTTGATCTGGGTCTTCATAATAATACTGCTTCAATAAAGACTTCTGTACACTATTCTAATTCTCCCACTGTATGATTAATGCCTACATCCCAGTTTTACAGACTCATTATGACTTTCCATCCAATTCTACTCAACGTCATAGCTCATCATTTAATCTGAAGCTTTGAGACTTCAATGGTTTCAGTTTTGATCTTTGAGTTCAACTGTTCATAATTTTTCATTCAGTTTATGTTTTTTTTATTCACAACAGTCCTCATCATCATTTGCAGAATACTGCAAGGTAGGAATGGCAAAAGCGACTGCAAATAAATCGAGAAGACGTCCAGCTCTTTCCAATATCCACCAACTCTTCTTGCAAATAGACAAATATTTAACAGATGTGCATGCATTACACATGCAATGACTTTGTTATGTCAAGGACATGGATACATGCACACATGCAAACAAATTCACATGCTCATGCTTAAATATACCTTTTTATTTTTTAAACAACCTTTCCTATATTCCTGCTGTGTCTGATAGATTGTTGAATTCACTGAATGATGAATGCCAAGGGCAGTAAACAGATAGGAAAGCTATCACCCTGAAGTTCCTTTCCAGGTTACAAATCATTATGACCTTAACATATATCTTTGTTAAAGATAAAGAATGAAACATGGGAAAAGCTATGCTCCGGAACTATGAGAAATACAATAAACACGAGGTTACGCATGATACAATATAATTGGTTACACAGGCTATACATCACACCCCAAAAGTTAAATAAATGGGACCCAACAATATCAGACAGATGTTTTCGCTGTAAAAAAAGAAACAGGAACAACAATACATGTGAGAAAGTGAAAAAATTTTGGGAAGATCTAAACCAGATATTAAGTAAAATCACAAAAAGCAACATACCAAAAAACCCAGAGATCTTCCTTCTAAGTAACATAAGAAATGAAGAATTTGGACTCGATTTGGATGGAGCTCAAAAAAGATTTATTATGATAGCCCTAGCTGCAGCAAAAAAATGTATTATGTCAACCTGGAAATTAGAAGACAACTTGAGAATACAACAATGGTACATAGAAATAAATAAATGTATTCCATTAGAAAAAATAACATATAATTTAAGAAATAACATCACAATATTTGAACAAATATGGGAACCATACATGAAATGCAATAGAGAAATCCAACCATGGACCTCCACCACCTAAAATGACAGAAGGCGAAGACAACGAAATGAACTGACTCAGTATATAAAAGTAAAAGATAAAAATTTCTTGTTTATTTTATTAAGTGACAACATTGTTTAACGGATTTAATGTATCTTATAGATTGAACTTTGAATAAATGGGAAGGGGGAGAGGGAGGGAGGGAAGGGAGGGGGGAAAAGGGGAGAAAATGACACTATATATTCAAGAGAAAAATGTCTGTATGTATTTTGGTCAGTATGGTTTATAGTGTGAAAAATAAAAAAATTTAACAAAAAAACATATATCTTTGTTCTTTTATTGGACTTGGACAGAGTAGATGCAAAAAGGTTGTTTCCCTTGGTGGGAGAGTCTTAGGACAGAGGTCATAGCTTCAGGGTTGAAAGGCATTCACTGAAATGCAAAGGAATTTGTTCAGCCAGAGGGTGATGAATGTGTGGAATTTGTTGCCACAGGTGGTTGTGGTCATTGGGTTCATTTAAGCCAGAGATTGGTGGGTTCTTGATTAGCCAGGGCATCAAAAGTTATGGGGAGGAGGCTGGGCAGTGGGGTTGGGTGGGAAAATGGATCAGCTCATGATTAACACAATGGGCTGAATAGCCTTATTTCTGCTGCTATGCCTCTAAAATCCTAGAACTACCTACCCGTTATGGGAACATCTGCACCGGAAGGATGTAGCTGTTCCGAAGAGGACAATCAAGGGTAATTAGGGATTGACAGTAAATGCTGGCAATGTTCACATGCTTTTAGAGAATTAAAATCAAGCCTGAATGCTACATGATTGGAGTGCATCAAATAAATTAAAAGTTGATATATTACTATGCTGGACTAGAGAGATATGCCAACCAGGAGTTTAAGTTGGCAGGACAACTTGGATCTGTTGGTCTTTAACTATTTAACAGAATGGATGGTTGGGACATAGAAATAACTCCAACAGTCCATTCCAATTTGCAGTTGGCACTGGGAAACTGGCATCTCACTAAGGACTCCTCATGGAGCTCAATGAGCCAGCAGACATTTCCCAAGCTTTAGATTGGGAGATCTGACCATGTTCCAGCAAAGTCCATATCTATGGAGATCAATACGAAGTAATGTTTAACAGGAAAATGACAAAGTCTTCTTATTTGATTTATATTGTGAGTTTAACATGTTGGACTCCAAGTCCTGTTTCTCCGGGACTAGTTTTATACCCAACTACTAGCTGGTTTGTACTGGTGTTCCTACTGAAGTTTACTCATGGATCCAGTCTGGAGTATATATTATGAAAGGTTAAAAATGGCCAGAGTCCAAAGGGTTAAATGTATGCCATTGCTTTTAAGTATGTGTGTTTTTACTTGAAAAAAGTGTTTTTGAAACACTTCCTGGGTCTTTTTGAATGTGACTGCCAAAGATGTTTCAATTTAAACGATAGCTTTCCTATGGATTGAGGCTAGGGTCAGGGCCTCACCAATGATCATTTGCACTGACCAACCCTGCGCTGGAACAAACACTATGGTGCAAGAGCAGGAATTAGCAGCTCAAAGGTGTATGACATGCGTATGTCTTGCTTCCTACAAGCCTCCATCAATTATTTTTGGAACCTCTTTATTGGACCCTATTACATGTCTGTGAACATGTGTGCATATATGAGAGCATACGTGGGGCCTTGTGTACATGTGTGCACTTGGCAGGGATGCATGTGCATGTTTCTGGGTGCGGCCTGCATCGCATGTGTTTTTTTGGGGTTTGTGTATGAACATATAGTATGTTTGCAGCTAATGTGTGTGTGTGTGTGTGTGTGTGTGTGTGTGTTTGTGTGTGTTTTATTAAATAAGGCACAATCGATCCTCTTTGTCTGGTTAGTTCATGATATATCTGTTGGGATTGTGACATGAGATGCAAGCATTGTCTAGACATTTCATTGAAAACCACAGTCAGCCCAGACTATGTAAACCATACTTGTTTTCAGTGCCAGGACCAGATGAAACACAAGTGTGTTTAGTCTATGGAGTATAATACATATGCTTGGTTTGAAGTTCAATAATGTTTGATTATATCCTTCATGTTAACTTGTCATCCACAGAATAAGGCAGCTGAACATTGGGATATCTTTGCTGAATGATTACAAAAGGGCATGAAGGACACAATTTCCAGTTTGGATCACAATAGCATCCTGGAGTTGGTCGACAGCTCAGGGAAATGGGGTAGCTTGGGTACACCCTGGATGCAAGTCTGCCGGCCTGCCCCTACCTCACCATGGGATAGCACAGCAGCATCCACCTGGGCTCTGTGCTTAGAGAGCGCCCAAGCATGAAGCCAAGGCATAGGATGTGCATCTGGCATCTGATGATGACCTTGCCCTTCCTGCTTGAAGATGCTGGTGATAAGGGTGCTTACATTTGCCAGCCAAGCCGGAGAAACTAGGCACGCGAGTCAATGACCAGACAAATTTCTTTCTGTACCCTACTCTCTGACACTAGGGAGTAGTTCCCACACCACCAACATAGCGACCCTGTTTGGTCAGGGAGTTGCTGGTGAGGCGTCATTGAATTTGATTATGTGCCTTGTCAAGCGCACAGAATGCACTTGTGCATATATTGATCTACTTTATTGATATCATTTTTAGTTTTACACGCCTTTTTGTTTTTTTTTCTTTATAACATGTACATAGAGTTATTGATTGTCTTCATAGTAATGTGACTTCCGAGTGGTGGAATGTTGTGTGTGGAGAAAACATGGCCTCCCCGCCTGTCTGGAATGTGCGTCTTGTGGGTGATCACATGTCCTCCACATCTGTGACTTATTCGGAAGTCAAGTCACTTGTCAATCAAGGTTGGACTCTGGCTGTTGGCTAATTTAAATCACCGAGGGTCATTATTAGCTAGAATCGCAGATTAGCACTGTATATAACACCAAGTATATAACATATTATTTCTCTCTGCCTCATGGTCCAAGCCCCCGACACCGCTCCATGCAAAGTCTCTACTGTGGATATTGCTGGAAGTGTCACGGGTAAGGTGTGCACTACACTGAAGCTGAGCCATAGTACTGTGATAGATCAATAACCGCAAAGAGCTGCACCCCCGTTGGTAAGGGAACCGTGTGTTTAAGAGTCCCTGTTCAAAGTGTGTGAGCGGGTCGAGTATAAGTTTACCATTGTCGGCGTCCATCCAAAGTCTGAGGTGAATGTTTATATCATCGATAAAGTGAAATAGTGATGGAGTACCACTTAACGTTCTCCCCTGTTTGTTTTCCATGTGTTAATAAAATTTAAACGTGATTGTAATACTTGTGTCCAGACTATTCTCTCTGTGAACCAACCGAACCTGATACTCTTCTGAACACGACAAAGACTTATTTCAGGGGCAATCGTGGACAGATGATAAATCCACGCTTGCAAAAGATGCCACACAGGCTATCAATAAAATAAAGTTATCCAAACGTAACACATCAATAAATATAAAACACCTTAACTTGCATTAAAATAAAATGAAGACACATTCACCACTATGCTTATTGCGAATCTTCGAGCTGCTGCTTTAAGGCAATCACTAAAGTGTTAATAACCTGATTGAAAATATCTGTGGTAGGAGACTGTGGTATTAATGTGCATCAAAATGCTATGAAACGAGCAGACAACAAAGCACTAACTTCTCGGCTTGCAATTAATGACGGAGATCTTCCGTCTACTGACAAGCAGCCAGTTTTACCCCAAGATCATCAGGCAGGAACATAACATATTTTTAGAAATGAAATTTAGGATTGTGTAAAATTGGTTGGATTTGCTGTCATTTTCCATTAACTAACATTATGTGTTGTTGTGCATGCTTCAGTTTGGTGGCTGGCTGCCAGTACTCTCACGGTAAATGTGATGGTTTCTTGGAGGCCAAGTTAAGGCGAGATAATTTATCATTTCTGCACCTGACAGCCTGTCGACAGTGGTTAGGCTCAGCTTTAAGTAACAGGTCTCTATCACTCTCATTGCACATTATTGCACATGTCTGTTCTGTGGTAACAGACCCGTTGTAAATAGGAGCAAGTCTGGCTGTATTTCAAGATCAAGGAAAATGCCAATGTGCTAAGTAGACCTTTAAATAATCAGAGGTAAAAAAGTTGGCAAGTTGAGCAGTTTGACTTTTAAAGTAGAATTCGTTTATTTCAGGGTGGATAGGGAAGTGGTACAATGTGCAGATTTTCATCTGATCCCTATCACATATGCCAGGACATTGGTTCTTTGAAGGGGAAGATTTATTCAGCGCTCGACCATATCTCTGAAACTTTCCTCATCCATTCATTTAGAGATGTCACTGCAGACCAGAAACGTGATGCCACAGTCATTTTCACATGGGTGAATCAAAAGCTAGGTGTCCTGCACCTATTGATTCCCAAAGTATTTCCACTACCAACAGGGCACAAATTTGGAGTGTGATGGAATGTCTTCATTAGTGAAGATACAACAACATTTGAAGTTTGAAAATATTGAGGATAAAGATACCCTCTAGTTCACTGACCATTCACTGACCTAAACATACATTACCTCACCATAGTAGCAAATGTCAAAGATCACCAACTCAAACCTGTGACCTTTGTTCCGAGAAGGACAGAGACAAAAGGCCTGCTCATGCAGGTTCCAGTCTAGGAATGTGTCACTGTTCCTTCATCATGACTGGGACTAAATCCTGAACATCCTACTCGCCAGAATTGTGGGAGTACATTCATCAGAAGGATTGAAGAAGCTTCTCATCTATAAATAGAGATGGATATAAATAATGGCCTCGAAAGTCATCAGAGAGATGTATAGCATGAAAACAGGTCTGTTGGCCCAATCTGTCCATGTTGACTAAGCTCCTCCCATTTGCCTATGTACAGCCCATAATCCTCTAAACTTTTCCTATCCATGTATTGTACATATTCTAAATGTATTTTATTTCGCCTATGAGACTGTGCTGCACAGATACCCCAATTAATGTACAACCCCTGTACCCTTAGAAGGGTGGGAGGAAACCAGAGCACCCAAACTCCTGACAGACAATGTTGGATTCAAACCCGGATCGCTGATGCTGTAATAGAAATGCACCAACCTTGATGCTAAACATGCCGCTCAATATCTCAGTGGATTTTTTGAGGTCACAGTCATCCCTTTCTCTATCATTTCATCTGGAAACTTGTTCCATATGCCCTTCACCCTCTGTGTGAAAAAGATGCCTCTCAGTTCCTTTTTAACTCTTTCCCCTCTCATCTTAAATCTCTGCTCTCTGGTTGTAGATCTCCCTACTCTAGAATAAGGGATATGTTGATTTACTTTTTCTTTCCCTTTTTGATTTTTTTCATCCTCTACAAGGTCTTGGCCTCCTCTGCTCCAGGGAGAATCACCCCAGACCATCCAGACCTTCCTTGTAATTCGAGCCTGCCAGTGCCAGATACGTTCTCATGAATTTTTTCTCCCCTCTTTCCAGCTTAATATTTTTCCTACAGCTGTGTGATCAAAAATGTACTTAATATTCCAAGAGCAGTCTCACCAAAGTACTGTCCTTGCTCCTGATGAAGGTAATCATGCCAAATGCCTTCTTTACCAGTAATTTCCTGGAACTATGTATCTATTCAGATGGCACGAATAGTATCGCTGTTGGTGTAACGCTGTTACAGCGCCAGCAACTGGAGTTCGAATCTGGCGCTGTCCGGAAGGAGTTTGTAGGTTTTCCCCATGTCTGCGTGACTTTTCTCCGGGTGCTCCGGTTTTCTCCCACCCTTCAAAAATGTACCAGGATTGTAGGTCAATTGGACATAATAAAGGTAGCACAAGGCTCACGGGGCAAAAAGGCCTGTTACTGTGCTGTATGTATAAATGAATCAAATATCCACAAGTCTCTTTGTTCTACATTCCCCAGGACTTGGAGAACTTATAAGCCCTGCCCTGGTTTAACCTACAAAAGTGCAACACGTCACACTGGTCCAAGATCAATTCCATTTGCCATTCTTTGGCCCACTTTTCCACTTCTTCTAAATCCTTTTGTAATCTTATATTACCTTCAACACTACCCACTCTAAAAAGAAAACTACCCACTCTACTGCCAAATCTTGGCCCATCCACAGATTCATTAACCAGGTCATTAAAACCTAACACACAAAAAATGGAGACTTGAGTTTCATCCTTTAAGAATTTTATTTATTATTAAACTGCCAAATCTACAAACACAACCCTTACAGAGATCAACTAAAACAGCATCTGTCAAAGATCTAAACAGTGACACATGAGCAGCCCCAAAAGCAGCATGACTCCTGCTGGCTTGGGAGAGAGCATTTAATAATTATCTACAACCAATTACATATATATATAATGTATGTAAATTAAATGCTTGGCTGCAAGCAGCAAAACTAATAGTAAGAGAAAAAGAAGAAATTATATTAAAAAAACTACCTTGCACAAGGCTTTTCACAAAGCATGAAAGCTATCCCTTCCAACGCACAAGAGACAGACAAGAATTAAACAATTTTGCCTAAACAATGTGAGTACGCAAAAAAAACAGCTAATTTAAAAAAATCTGTAATCCTATGCAGATTCGGAAAACTTAAACAATCCTTGTAAACACCAAGATATCCCATTAATCAGATGAATGACTAATTAATCCATTCTTGGATATGTTCAGTTGAGGGATGAGTGTTGGCAGAAACTCCAAGAGATGCATTTACTTTTCTCTAAGTAGTTTCATGGGATCATTAACATCCACTCGAATTGGCAGATGCACCATCAGTTTAATAACTCAAGAAAAGACATGAGGAATTCATCTTACTCAGTGGTCTATTCACTGCAAGTTGTACTCATCCCTTTACATTTGGTGCATTGTGTACGACAATTTCCACTCACATACCACGTACCCAAATTGTAAGCAAATTTGTGCCTGCCACAGCCAAATAACAGGTGCTGGGGAGCTGGCCATCTTCCTAGTTAGCTGCTCAGATGTTCAAGATAGTCCTGGCAGATCATTCTTGTGTGGATTTAACTAGTTAGTAAGGCACTCTTTAGGAAGTTCAAATGCATTTTTAATTTAAAAGGAATGTATAGTGTTTATTATTTTTTATTGTTTTTCTTCTTTTATGATGGTAGAGGATTGGTGAGTTGCCAATAAGTAGGAGTGATCTCCAATATCTTCTTAAGGTATCAAGTCAGATGAAACCAATTGGCTGGCTATTTACCCAAATATTTCAGATGAACAGGACAGGAATGAGGAATGTTGAATTAAAACACAAAATGTAGCCCAACACTCTCCAGCACCTCATTCGAGAGTTGTGCAGTTGGGAATATTTATTTGGTTATGACATAAGAACAGAGGCAATATCTTGTTTGTAAAGAGAATGTCAGAGATCGCATTATTTGAAAAGAATAAAGCAAATTTCACTTGAAGTACTGGTCAATATTTAACCCTTAGTCAACATCACAGATCCTTTGGTCATTATTGTGTGTGGGAGTTTACTCTATACAAATTGGCCTGCTGAACTTCCTACATTACAAAAGTAAGTACAATTCAAAAGCACTTCTCTAGCTGTAATATTATGAAAGGTACTACATAAATACAAATAACCTTTTCATAATCGATCTCAATCTTCACATGCTGATGGGAATACTTCAAAATCCTCAAACTCTAATATAATCCAAGAGATACAGACTCTTTCAGCATGAGGACAGGCCCTTCATCCAGACTGTCTGTGCCAACAATCAAATAACCTTCTGCATCATTTATCATCATTCAGGTGCCTTGTCATTAGGGGTGGGCGATCCTGTCTCTCCATCTGTCTCGATCTCTGACCCTCTGAATTGTAGTTATTTCCTTCCCTGTTCTCCTTCAGTGAAGGCTCCATCTTTGAGTTGAGCCCATACTCGATGTTGAGTTCATGAGTATATGAGGGAAAAATACTGAAATGGTTTCTTCAGTTGTCCTGGCCATTGATCAGCAGATTCAACTGCTCAGTGCTTTTTAGTTTTATAAGCATAAGTTCCAATTTGTAGAATCTGCTTGTAAAAACCATCCACCATTTGCAATCCATGGCTTTACGTGGCCCTGATTGGGAGGCTAAACAGGTACTACACCTTGCCCAAGGGTGACCTAGGTTATTGGATGGAAGGAGTGCCTTGCACCTCCTTTTGCTGAGCAATTGCGCAACACCAACAGTGCATTCTGCACCAACCCTAAAAACCAGCACTTGGCCCATAGCCTTCTGTGCCTTGACAATACAAGTGTTTGACTAGATACTTCTTTAATGTAATGAGAGACCCAACCTCTCTGGTCTCTCAGGCAGTGCACTCAAAACTCCAACACCTGCTTGGTCAAAAATATCTTTCCTTTAACACATTCTCTTAAACCTATGATCTCCAGTTGAAGATTCCCAAACAATGGGGTAAAGTGTAATACTGTCTACCCTATGTGTGCCCTTGATAATTTTGTACATCTCTATCGGGTGTCCCCTTAGGGTTCTCTGCTCCAAGAAAGACGTCCAGTCTGTTCAATTTCTCCTCATAACTGAGAGCCTCCACTCAGACAACATCACCCCCACTGCAGTGAATTTCCTCTGCACCAACTCCAGAGCAATCATGTTCTTTTCATATCAAGGTGACTAAAGCTGCACACTATTCCAGATATAGCTCAGCCAATGTTTTTAAAAAAAATGTATAACATAACTATCCTGTCCTAGTTAATAAAGGCTAATATCCTCATTTCCTTCCTTGCCTGCCCGCTTGTATTGCTGTGTAAAGGGACTTTTGGATTTTGCAACCCAAGGTCCCCCTGTTCCTTAATATTCTCCACCATTTTTCGTGTATGCCCAACTCTTATTTTACCTCCCAAAATGCATTACTTCACACATATCAGGATTAAATTCCACCTCCTGTTGCTTTGTACAATTTACCAGCTGATCAATGTCTTTCTGGATCCTGAGACAATGCTCTTCATTATCCACCAGTTTACAAACTTATGATTTACATCTCCTATATTAGTGTAAACATCATTAATATACACCATAAGCAATAAGGTCCAAGTACCAATGTGGTACCAGGCATTCAATCACAGAAGCAAAGCTTCCCATTACTCTGTCTCCAATAACCAATTCTGGATCTAATATGCCTTAGATCCTTTGCATTCTACCCTAACATTTAGACCACATTAGATTACATGCACAAAATAAACCATGGTAGAAGCTATTTCAAAATCAAGTAATACTGAAAAATTGGTACTGCATATAAAAGTCAAATTTTCTAAACCAATTTTTAATATTAAATTTATGGGCTCAACTACTACATGGATTGAGGAGCTGAAATTAGCACTAGAATTGGCAGCATGGTTGGTGTAGCAGTTAGCACAACGCCTTTACAGTGCCAGCGATCGGGACTAGACCTAGGTTCGAATCCCGCGCTGTCGGTAAGCAGTTTGTACATTCTCCCTGTGTATACGTGGGTTTTCTCCGGGGGCTCCAGTTTCCTCCCACCCTTCAACATCGTACCGGGGTGTAGGTTAATGGGTATGGGCAGCATGAACTCGAAGGACCAAATTGGCCTGTTATAGTGCTGTATGTCTAAATTAATCCTAAATACCATATCCAAATGATCTCTAAACGAATAATGACCAAAACTAGAATGATTTAAAGTAATAATAGAGTCTGTGTATCAAATCACACGTCCCACCAAGTAGCAAAAACTCTAAGAGTACAACACGAAAGTCCTCAGACACTGTGAATGAAGTAAAAACACAAAGGGTTGGGGGGGGATTAGAAGGAAAGGGGAAACTCAAAGGAGGAGATGGGGGTTGAGTAGGGAGAGGTGTAAGGGGAGAGGGAAGGGTAAGGAGGATGAGCTTGTGGAATCCAGCAGTGGTGTCAGCCTTGTAGAGGCTGAGGATGGTGTTGAAACTGGTGAGGGAGTCACTTTGGACGCTTGTACGTGGAAGGTCAGGACCGCGGTATGTTGGAGGCATCATTGAGGCGTCGGGAGATCAAGTCTGTGGGCAGCCAGCACCTGGTGGGAAATACACGTCGAAGGAGTTGGGACCTCCAGTCTACAGGCAGCCAGAGCCAAAGTGAGAGAATAGAGTTGACCTTTTCACGAGACATATGTAAAATTCCAAATTTTTTGGCCAAAAATAGTGGGTCGACTTTTACGAGAGAATTACATCTTTTACACGAGTATGTGGTAATTTACTCACTGCAAGTTTGCCCCAATTAAAGTCAATGAAAGTTATAACTGGGAAATGCCTTCGGCCCCTGTTAAAATTATGTCTAATTTAATTTAATTTTGTTTACTCATTGCTGATTTTCATCCTTTCTGATTTGGTTGAGAAATTCCATGCTTGCAATATGTTTACTCCAGTAGAAATTATTCAATATAAATAAGGCATATGTAATGCCCCCTGTGGAGGAATCTAATATTTTTTATTTACAATTGGGTGATTTGTCACAGTCTGAGAAAGGAACTGTCTTTCGAATATTGATTTGTGTTCTGTAAGCCTTCAACTATGTTTCCAAGTAATATTGAAATCGGTTGTGGCCTGCTGCTTAAAAAAAAATCCATCGTAATATATTTAGCACAAGCTGGGTTACTGACATTAGGATACAAAAGGCCAGCCTGTTGGAAAACTGATGAAGAATTAACTTTGATGCTACGTCAGGTCCATCATAAACAAGTTTATTAGGCACTGTTGCCTTGATAGGTCCAGTAAATTATCTTGGTTGCGTGACAGAATTGTAAAGTGAGTAACGTCAATACTTCCATCACTGTTTCACGAAGCGTCTTACCATGAACACTTTACAAAATTGAAAACCCTGTCTTCACATTTCAGTGCATTGCATCTGTAAAATATTAGAAGTCCCTTGTTAGCAAAGACCTCTGGTGAGTTGTGCATTGTCAGACTTCAGAAGTGACATGTCTTCTGACTCACTGATTGGAATACCTTGTAAAATCTGCTGAGATTTGGTTTGTAAAATATCCGGTGTAACTTGGAGATCTATCATGATGACATTAAGGTGACCAATATTCAGAGCTAAACACTTGAAGTTCAGCAATGGCTTTCTTGCAACTTATCAAAAGATTTCCATGTTTATGTATAGTCATTTCATAAAGTGTGTGTGTGTGTGTGTGTGTGTGTGTGTGTGTGTGTGTGTGTGTGTGTGTGTGTGTGTGTGTGTGTGTGTGTGTGTGTGTGTGTGTGTGTGTGTGTGTGTGTGTGTGTGTGTGTGTGTGTGTAACTTGCCAGTTCAATGTGGCACAGAATGTTAAAAGAGCTGTTGCATTTAAATAACACCTTTCATCATGTTCCAAACTCCAAACAGCAATGAAACAATACTGAAGTATACATAGCACTTAATCTGCAATTCAGAGAAGTTTTCTAGACTAATAATCTGCACTGGGTATATCATCTCATGAGGAAAAGTTAGACAGGTTAGACTGGTATCCTCTGGAGTTTAAAAGAACGATGGGTTACTTGATTGAAACGCACAAGATCCTGAGGGGTTGTGATGCAGTGGATGTGGAGAGAGAGATAGAGATATGTTTCTTCTTGTGGGAGAATTTGCAACGAGGATCTTTGTTTAAAAATACAAGGTTGTCCATTTGAGACAGAAGATCAGGATTTTATTTTAGTTTTAGTTGGCTCTGAAGCTTTGGATGCCTGTTTGTGGGTAGTGGAAACAGCC
Source organism: Narcine bancroftii (assembly GCF_036971445.1). Lineage (NCBI taxonomy): Eukaryota > Metazoa > Chordata > Chondrichthyes > Torpediniformes > Narcinidae > Narcine > Narcine bancroftii. Next base: position 269,274,354 of record NC_091471.1, read on the forward strand.
CTCGAAAATTGTTAATGCTGATACAGATTAGAGATAAGCAGAAACATGAAAGGGGTGAATAAAGAGTTGAGGTCACAGTCAGAGCAGTTACAATCAGGGATAACCTTTCTGATTTTCTTCAGAGTTGCACCGGATTCCACTGTCCCATGTCCAGTGGAACATTCAGATTAGTGTCTCATCCAAAGGATGGCAGGGGCAATAAATAATACAGCACTTCTTCAATGCTGCACAAGAGCCTCAACCTAAATTTATGCTCTCCCGTTTGCAAGCCCAGAATATAATAATTCAGTGTGAAAAGCACCACCAACTAAATCACTCAGCTATGTTGCCCCACATCTCTGAATGGCTTCCCTTCTGTTTCAGTTGGGACTGTCTTTGGGACATGGAACATGCCAAGTTGCAACTTATTCTGATGTTGATTAGGAGTCAAGTCAACAGGCCAACTGATTACCCAATAAGACAACTGACTGCAGAAGTAAAAGGATTTATCAAGTAATTAAGGAGTACACAATTATTTTGGCTTACTTTTCTCTTTAAAATATTTTTATTGATTTTAATAAAGAACTTATACAAACAAAAAAAGTACAATTCAATAAGATAGTATGTTACACAAACTAAATAAGATATTCCGAACATAATATAAAAAGAGGAAAGAAGAAAGACTGGTATTAAAAGAAAAACAAAATTAATGTAAGGTACAAGGAAAGATGCGAGTCAGGCAAATTAATTACATTGGAGTAAAATTATAAAGTAAGAGAATGAGTCATAAATGACCCCCATAATTTCTGGAATCTTATATCTGAATTATTAATTGAATAAAGAATCTTTTTCATGTTCAAACAGGACATGATGTCTCGCAACCTCTGATCATGAGTAGGCAGGTCAGCATCCTTCCATTTAAGTAAAATCGCACACCTCGCCATAAGAGAGGCAAAAGAAATAGCCTGACTCTGAAATGGAGATAAAGAAGAACCATTCGCTCCCATTGTACCAAAAAGGACCACTAAAGGATTTGGTGTTAAATCTATATTGAAATTTGCCTTTTACTGAAAGAAATGAGCTTGTAGTAATTGGCAAAATTCTCTGGATTCTGGGCAGATCCTGGCAAAATAGAGGACAGCAGATGTAACTCCACACTTTAAAAACTGAAGTAGACAAAAGGCAGATAACTATAGGCCAGATAGCTTAATGTCCATCGATGGGAAAATGTCTGAAGAAGAAATAGCAAGACTCTGGAGAGAAAATGTTTCATCAGGATTTGCTCAGATCCAGTTTACAATAATAATTTGGGGGAAAATGAAACAATGAAAGAACATTGGATGGTTGGTGAAGGTCTGACCTGTGCAAAAAGGACGGAAAGGGACCAATATACTGGGCAGGTTTTCTATAACTGTTGGGGAGGGTTTAAACAGGTTTGGCAGTGGGGGGGGGGGGGGGGGGGTGGTTGAGGAACCAGAATGTGAACATAGAGAATAGGGCAGAAGGTCAAAGTCAAAAGCATGATGCTATGTGTTCTGAGTTTGTGAGAAAGGACGGGCAGCAGAGAAAACATAAATTTACTTTAATTTTTTTTTATCCTTTATGTTCCTCAATTTGTTTTGCTGGGTGCTTGAGGCTGCCAATTGCTTGAATTCCAGATATCAGGGGTTTTGCTGTAACTATAAAATTGCTAGTTTCACTAGTGACCTGCAAGGGAAGAAATCAGCCATTTTTACTTCTCTCTTCCTCTAAGTAATTTCAGCATCGCCATTGAGGTTGAATGTTATATGCCTCCTCAGTTCAGGGACAATCAAGGATAAATAACACATGCTGACCTTGCCAGTGATATCCACATCCTGTGACCAAATATTTATGTAAGAAAAAAAATCACAGCTCTTTGATGAAAAGCATTCCAGATTTCCACAGTCCTTAAAATCAAGTTCACAACTAAACTCCAAAATGTCCTTCCCCTGATTTTTAAATTGTGCTTCTTTGTTTTGGCTTCCTCAATGAAAGAACTTGTTTCTATGCATCTACTTTAATATTTTAAACACCACAGTCGTATCAACCTTCCAAATCCATGGGAGTTCGAACCACACTCTGCTTTGTGTTGAACTGTTTCACTCAAACCTATATCACATTTACATGATATAAAAAAACTATAGAAAATAACTGCATTTATTTAGTGCTTTTAACGGCATTGCGAAGAGATTTAAGTCAAGTTTGTTGTCATCCAATTGTACAAGCACAACCCGATGAAATAGTGTTCCCTGGTCCTCGGTGCAAAAACATGTAAAAACACAGCCAGACATAACACACGAACAGATAAATGATACATATGTAGTCGATATATACATATATAAAACTAAATAAATATTGTTTAATTATTAGTAAGAGTCCTAGAATGTTTAACCATATAACCATTTACGGAGCGGAAACAGGACACGTTGGCCTTTCGAGTCCGCACCGGTTCACTGATTTTGTGCGCCCTTTTCAGGCAATGGTCCTGATGGGTTTGGCCCTCGAATTCCAACTTCAGTGGCTGAATTCTTCCGTTATTCCACCTTGGCAAACTCCAAGAGTCTCGTTTGCAAAACCTACAAATTGGGAGGATAAAGAGGTTTGTATGAGCAGTTTCATTCAACCATTCAGCAGTCTCACTGGCCGTCGGAAGAAGCTCTTTCTCAGCCAGGTGGTTCTGATTCTCTTGTATGTCTTTCCTCAGCTGAAAGATGCTGCAAGCAGGGTGGTGGGGTCCTCAACAATTTTGCGAGCACTGATCCTAGTAGATCATGATGATGAGGCTGAGGAAAACTCCGGTGATCCTCTCTGCCATTTTTATAATCCTGTGGATTGACCTCCAAACCATTTCTCTGCAGCAACGTAACATCCCTGTGATGTAGCCGGCCAGGACACCCTCACTAGAGCTCCTGTCGAATGTTGACAGAATGGTGACTACTAAGGTAGTCTTACCCACCTTAGCCTTCTCAGGAAGTCCAATCATTGTGCTTTCCTGACGTGAGGAAATGTGTGTTCAGGATAGGTCACTTTTCAAGTGGACTCGGAGGAACTTGGTGACCTCTACTTTCTCCACTATTTGGCTATTAATATGTAGTGGAGGGTGGTCAACCCTGATGCTCCTGAACTCCACAATCATCTCCACTGTCTTGTCCATACTGAGACTTTAGAAGAGTGGTCATGTTTGTAATGTAGGAAATCCAGGAACCCTAGATTTAGACTAAACAAACTCTCACCAATGGCAATGTGATAAATGACTGGAAGATCTGTTATAGTCCTATTAAATGGAAGATAAATATGGACCCAAGGCATCTTGAGAGAACAACTTGCTCTTCAAAGGAGCACCATGGAATCTTTTCCATATACATGGGGAAAAAATCTGGACCCTTGATTGGCATTGTGTCAGAAAGATGGGACTTTCAACAATGCAATGTTTCCCATTGCTGTACAAGAATAACATCTGCAGTTTTGGTGTTCCAGTTTCTGGTTTTAAATCCACAACCTTCCAAGAACTTTGCTACTTATCCAGTCATAACTGGCAAAGAATTTAAAACAGTGCAGATAAAAATACTAAAAGGAAATGTGTAGATTAAGCTAATGGGCAAAACTATGGCAAGCATACTTCATCATAAGAAAATAGGAATTCATTGTAAAAACTAAAATGTTGAATATCCAAACAATAGTTTTGGTCCAAATCAATCTGGAGATCCACCTTCAAAGATACATAAAACAATCAGCAAGAATACTGGAGCATCTAAAGGTCTTGAATTTAAGAATGAGAGGGGCTCCTATAGAAACGTAAAAAATTATGAAAGTCATAGATAAGTAAGTACGTTGTTTCTAGTGGTGGGGGAAGAGTAGAATTGAGGGAGATAGCCTCAAGATTCAGGGTAATAGATTTAGGACAGAGATGAAGAGGAACTGCTTTTCCCAGAGGCTGGTGAATCTGTGGAATTCACTCCCCACTGAAGAAATGTAGGCAACTTCAGTAAATATACTTAAGACAAGTTTGAATAGATTTTTTTCATAGTAGGGGAATTAAAAGATATGGGGAAAAGGCAGGGAGGTGGAGATGAGCCTATCCTCAGATCAGCCATGATCATATTCAATAGCGGAGCAGGGTCAGATGACCTATTCCTGCTCCTATTTCTTGTGTTCTTATGCAAGTGTGTAGAAATATTATTAGAATGATATAAACCTTAGCTGGAGCACTCTTGAAGCAATATGTACCCTCGTAAGCATGCCTTAAGAAAGATATGTTGGTCTATGAGAAAGAGACCTGTACACTAAGCATTGAAAAGGTAACTACAAGAAGCTACTACAAAAACAGGGCTTCCAATTCCTCAAATTTACAAGGTTGAAGGTAATTCTGTTTGAAGTTAACAAGACTTTATGGAGAAATTACTAAATGAATAATGAAAAGCAATGTCCTCATTTCCTCTGGATTAAAGGCAAGTTTTTCAAAAATTAGGAAAACCTTCTGCACACAGATAATACTGTAAATCTGAAAATTTCCTCCGACAATAGTCCTTGATGCCAAATCAAATATATGTATTAAAATTAAATCTGAGATTGAGAGATTTTTGTTCTCAATAGTTATGAGGAAAAGACCTGGTATATAGAGTTGGGTCACTGTTCAGCATTATCTTATGAATAATAAAATAAGGTTGAAGTGCTGAATAGTTTCCTCCTGTTCTGAGTTTTTCACAATAGGTTAAGTTAACTGAATGGCTTCACCATTACAAGTCTAATAAAGTGCGTGACCTAGGTTTGAATCCAGTGCTGTGTGTAAGGATTGTGTACCTTCTCCAGGTGCTCCAGTTTCCTCCAACATTCTAAAGACATATGAAGTTCATAGATTGATTGGTCACATGGGTTTACTTGAACTCATCGGCCAGAGGGGCCTGTTACCATGTTGTGTCTCTAAATTTTAAAAAAAATTAAAGCTCTCTCAAGTCTCGCCTTCATGCGAGAGACTGATGGATGGAAGTGCAGGGAATACCTCAGAGGTAATTCAGCACAAATCCTCGAGTCTTTCCATCATGATCTGATCACATTAACTAAATGAGCACAGTACAGGCCAGCAATTTACCATCTGCTTTTCCCACTGGATAAACCATGCGTCTTGGGACAGATGCAATTCCTATCAGCGTATCAAGTTATCCACAGTTGCCATGGACAACACAACTTGACAGCCACAAAAAACAAATATTGGTTAACAAGCTTGGTCATTGATAGACACTGCAAAGATTGGGAAGGCATCTGGATGTGCTGTTAATCTCAGTGTTCAGTCACTCCAGTACCAGCCTGACGTTAGCCTGGGGCAGAACGTACACAGGTCGGGTGAGCAGGGCTGGGACATGACCATCACGTCTGTGCTCCACGATGACACACTGCCTAAATTACCATAAAATATTTGGAATTGTTAGCGAAAAACCAATTTTCAATTTGCAAACATGGGTTTCCTCTGAACATATACCATCAGCTCAGGTAATTCAGCAAGATTGAGCAGGTCTATGAACACACTTTGTGAAGAACTACGATGATTTCTATTCTATGTTACTTTCATGCAAAGTTCTTCTGCCGCTGTGAAACTCAGAAATGAATATATGCACATCACTGGAACTTTTTGCCTTGGGCACCATGGAACACCTCATTCTTAAAATGACCACAGGAAGGAGAGGAGTAAAACACGAACGTCTGCAGACACCGTGATTGAAGTAAAAACACGATGCTGGAGAAACTCAGCAGGTCAAACAGTGTCCTTTATGTAGCAAAGATCAGAATCAGAATTAGAATTTATTGTCATGAATAAGTCTTGAAATTTGGTGTTTGGTGGCAGCGTCACAGTGCAACCATCTTACAACATTACTCTAAAAAAATAATAGTACATGAAAAGTAAAGCAGTGTCTTTGGTTCATTGATCATTCAGGAATCTGATGGCAGCGGGGAAGAAGCTGTCCTTGTGCCGCTGAGAGCTCGTCTTTAGGTTCCTGTACCTTTTTTCCGATGGTAGCAGAGTGAAGAGGGCATGTCCTGGGTGGTGGGGGTCTTTGAGGATAGAGGCTGCTTTTTTAAGACACTGCTTCGAGTAGATGTCCTTGATGGAGTGAAACCTGGTGTCTGTGATGTCACAGGCCGTGTTAACAACCCTCTGGAATTTATTCTTGTCCTAGGAGTTGGTGCCTCCAGACCAGGCAGTGATGCAAGCAGCCAGAATTCTCTCCATGGTACACCTGTAGAAGCTTTTGAGAGTCAAATCAGACACCCCACGAAGTATAGCTGCTGGGGAGCCTTTTTTATGATTACATCAACTTGGAGGCCTCAGGACAGATCGTCGGAAAGGTTGACATCCAGGAATTTGAAGTTCTTGCCCATCTCCACTACTGAGCCCTCGATGAGGATTGGGTTGTGTTCCCTTGACTTCCTTCTGAAGTCCATAACCATCTCCTTAGTTTTGCTATCGTTGAGCGCAAGGTTGTTGTCGTTACACCACTCAATGAGCTGATATACCTCCTTCCTGTACTCTGTCAACTGTGGTGTCATCAGCAAACTTCGAGATACCACTGGAATTGTGTCTGGCCACACAGATACAGGTGTATAATGAGTAGAGCAGTGGGCTAAGCATGCATCCTTGAGGTGCACCTGCATTGATGATCAGTGAGGAAGAGACGTCAATTCCACTTCATACTGATTGTGGTTTTCTGATGAGAAAGTCGAGGAACCAGTTGCAGAGTGGGGTACAGAGCTTCTTGACCAGCACTGAGGGAATAATGGTATTGAAGGCTGATTTGTAGTCGATGAAAAGCAGTTGTATGTATGAATTGTTGTTTTTGAGGTGATCCAGAGCTAAGTGGAGAGCCAGCTGTGGAGCAATGGTGTCAATAGGCAAATTGCAGTGGATCCAGATCATTGCTTATGGTACATGTTAATTCTGGCCATGACCAGCATTTCATCACAGTAGAAGTTGGTGCTACTGAGTGACAGTTGTTGAGGCAGCCCACACTACTCTTCTTGGATACCAGGATGATTGATGCCCTTTTGAAGCAGGTGAAAACCTTTGACTACTGAAATGAGTGGTTGAAAATGTCCATGAATTCTCCGGCTAGTTGGTTAGCACAGATTTTCAGTACCCTGCCAGGTACGCCATCAGGGCCTCATGCCTTGTGAGGGTTCACCATCTCCCTCAGAGACAGATATCACAGGGTCCTCAGCCTTTGCAGGGATTCTACTTGGTATTGTTTAGTTCTTCTCAAAGCAGGTATAGAAGGTGTTCAGCTCATCGGGTAATGAAGCATCATAGCCATCTCGAGTGTTTGCTTTCGCTTTCTAGGCTGTAATGGGCTGCACATCCTGCTGGCGTGTATCTATCTCTGTCTCTAGCTTCCTCTGGAATTGACACTTTGCTTCAGAGATGGCCTTCCACAGCTCGTATCTGGACTTCCTGTAAAGATCCTGATCCCTGGCTTAAACACCCTTGTTCTCGCCCTCAGCAGGTTGTGAATCCTTTGATTCATCCAGAACTTCTGATGGGTAACACCCAGTATGTGTGCGTAGTCACACACTCATCCGTGCAGGTCTTGATGAACTTGATGACACCTGTTGCATATTCATTCAAGTCTATGGATGAGTTCTTGAATATGTTCCAGTCCACCAATTCAAAGCTGTACTGCACGCGATCCTCCGCCTCCCTCGACCATACTTTCACTGTGGTCCTTAGTCTCTGCTTATACGCCAGGAGTAGTACAGTCAGTGATCAGACTTGCCAAAGTGCGGTCATGGTATGACTCGGAGTCCGTTATTTATGGTGATGGAGCAGTGGTCAAGTGTGTTGGTTCCCCTGGTCTCGCATGTCATGTGTTAGTGGTAGTTTGTCATAGACTTCTTTAGGTTGGCCTGATTGAAGTGCACTGCAAAGATTGGGAAGGCATCTGGATGTGCTATTAATCTCAGTGTTCAGTCACTCCAGTGCCAGCTTGACGTTAGCCTGGGGCAGAATGTACACAGGTTGGGTGAGCAGAACTGGGACATGACCATCACGTCTATGCTTCACGATGACACAAATGCCGCCTCTCCTGGTTTTTCCAGACACGGTGTTTGGTCAGCGTGATGGAGGGTGTAGCCCTTGGGCTACGTGACATTTAGTCACGTTTCTGTAAACCACATCACGCAGCACTCCCTGATGACTCTCTGATGTTGAAGTCTCTCTTGAGGTTCATCAAGTTTGTTCTCTAAGAACTGCATGTTGGCCAAGATGATAGTAGGGAGTAGAAGCCTCAGGTCCCAGCACCTCAGTTTGACCTGTAGCCCCTCTTTGTGTCCATATGGTTGGGTCTCTTTACCTGGCCCGTGGATCTGCTGCTGGTAGTGCCCTTGGTGTTTAAATGGTCCATGCACTGGACTACAGATACAACCAGCTTTATGAAGGTAGACTGTCCCTGAGAAACTGTTCCTAAACAGAAAATTTGTAAAGCGAAGACCCATTGAATACTATTGGAGGCAATTTTCATAAAAGCGAAAACCCATTTAGAACCATTAAAATTTCTTCATAAAAGTGAACAGGACTTCCTACATAAGAGCAAATTTTTGTAATTCGAGTATTTGTAAAGTGGACTATACCTGTACAGCAAAGGCTTCCTTACTATATAAAGCACACTGTTTGACCTGCTGAGTTTCTCCAGCTTTGTGTTTTACTTAAACCAATTAAAGAGTTAGAACCTACAGGGTTACAGACCGTTAAAAAGCAAGTATCAGATTTCACATTTCCCATTATTGTCAGAGTACAGAAATGACATCACATACCACCCTGAGATTCTTTTTCCTGCAGGCGAGGCAGAATTACCACTCATTAGTGCAAAAAAATGTATTCAACGTAAAGAAATGTAAACAAACTGACTTTGCAATACAGAGGGGAAAAAAAGAGGGCAAATTAAGAGTCCCTGAATGAGTTTGTTGTTTGAGGAATCTGATGGTGGAGGGGGTGCAGCTGTTTCTATTCGTTATGGTGTGAGTCTTGTGGCACCTAGATAGATCTCTTTCCTGATGGCAGCAGTGAGAACAGAACATGTGCTGGCTGGTGTGGATCCTTAATGATTGCGTCAGCTCTCCTATGACAGTGTTCCCTGGAGATATTCTTGATGGTGGGGAGAGTTTTGATCACCTAAAATCTATATTTGGCCAATGTGTCTTGATTAGACAAAATTCTTCCTTCTACTTTGTACACTTCTATGATTCTCTGGTCAGACACTCACTGGTGTAGTCATTAGAAATGAAATATACACTTTGTAAACAGAGGAGATGCCCTACTGCATTCCAAAACTTATCCTTTTCTGCTAATTGCTGCCAAATTAAAAGTAATTTAGCCTTGACAATAAGGTGTAAGGAACTGAAGTTTGACAGAACTCAACTCATTTTAGCAGACCCTCATTAAGTTCTGTAGACAAAGGAAGCCTTCATTCATGAGCCTGGGGTGGATTTGAACCCAGAACCCAAAGGTCAGCATCCAATACACTGCTCCATTCAGCACCTTATCCACATAGTATTTATAAAATGCCTCAATCAGCTGAAGAAAGGGAGACCATTGTTGATCACAGCTTCACAAGCTCAGAAGTAGGCCATTTGACCCATCTTACCAGTTCCTCTATTCCTAAACCATAGCTTAATATACATTTATTAACTCTTAAACTTGAATATGTTCATGTGATCATTTTGCCAGTAGGCATCACTGATAACATTTGATTAAGAACTAAAATTGTAATTCTTACATTACTCAAAAAAATGTGTCCCCAGAGTACACCTTTTTCATGCTACAATGTCAAACGTGCCTTGCATTAATATGTTATTTACTTTAAACACATTAGCCTGCAGCTTTAGCCTTCAACCAGCCGGCAAGTGGATTGTTGCCTCCACAGAAAAGCACAATAAAAGGTCATCATTTAATATGAAAATAAAATCACACTTTGTAGACTAGCTCAATCAGAAAGTGCCCTCGGCAAAGAGTGGTTCTTTTCAGTTTTCTCTCTCTCTCTCTCTCTCCTTTGTAATCCAGCATTTGGCATTCTAATTGAGTACAATACTCAGAGACTCACATCTTCTGTGTTGAACCTTTGTGATAGTTTGCAGAACTTCGCCCTGTTTTTTATCACCCATTCTAACAAGGGCAACATCGATATAAATTCTAAATAATGAGTGCAGTAGATTTAACATATGCAGGACCTGAGCAGAATTGTGGACTATGCAAGAACTAATTAAGAAAATTTCTTTGCTATTGTGCAAGCTTTCTGGCATGACACCGACAGGCATAATCCTGATCTTGGCTTCATATTTTACACCAATTATGCGTGTTCAATTGTCAATCAATATCTCCTTTGAGGGGCCATGAAGGAATCCTCAGCTTTCTCTCTACAAATGGTTTTCACGTGGGGTTAGAATTTTTGATTGTGATCTCCCAAAGTGGAGCCCTGATCAGCAGATGCACACATTGACTGACCAGAGTTTGTCCATTAAAATTAAAGGATGGGGCTTCTGAGGCTACATGGTGACTTCCTGATGCAATTGAGACTCTACAACATTAGGAAAGTGGTATCCAATGACTCATCCTGCAAGCTACATATTTCCAGAGTTTTCAAGTTTGCAAAACGTGCTGTTAATTTAGTTTCAGGGTAATCTCCAAGGTATGCGATGTCAAAGGGCTCCCCTGTCGGAATCCCGAATGAGTCTGTCCACAAGCTTGTTATAACTCTTCTGTTCTTGCAATGCAGGTTGCAGTGACTCTTATAAACCACTGCCAGAGTAGTTGCTCCCTGCACAGTGTCATTAAAATGTTCAGGACAATTCCAGAGGATCCACACATACATTGGAAATTCCATTGGGACCTTTTGTATTGCCCATCAATAGACCCAACAGGACAGTGTCAGAGATAAATATAAATCAAGGGGAGCAGGTCAGAGCAACTGTTGTAACATTGTATTGCAGCAGCTGAATGCAAAGCTGAAATTGAGTGCTAAGAATTGTCAGTGTATTATTTACTATATCAGTGGGGGGAAAAAAGTTACCTTTTGGTGATAAGTTCAGTCTCTCAAAGATCTGTTGTTATTACCATGAGCCAAAGACGTGCAAAGGGCAATGCTTTCTGCTAGTGTTATAAAGCTTGTAATACTCTCTCCAGACGTGACCCCTGGTTTTAAATCATAACATGAACCTGGATTTGAACTATATCAGTGGGTATACTCTATTATGGACACAAGGTGCAACTTGCACTTTACTGACCAGCATGTTCTACTAAAAGACATTGACCTATAAATTGTATATTGTCGCTTATACATGATGAAGTACTTAGTGAGCAGATGTGGGCAAAAAGGCCTCTTTCCATGCTATGTGACTCTATAGCTTTGCGGCTCTATTTGGCAGTTAATCCCCAGCCATCAAAACAGTAAGTAGGGTCTTTAATGAGTGCTAAAAGGTTTTACAAGTGCAAAGTTGAGCCCAGAAGTGAGATTTAAGTAGGACCTGACGGACATCACATTCCAGAGGGTAACCTATTTCGGGGATGAGCAAAAAGAGAAAGCCATAGAAGCGGGTATGTTTACAATCATAACACATCCAGAGAAGGAGGGTTTAGAAGGATATGGACCAAATGCAGGCAAATGGACTTAGTCCAAAATAGTCAACATTTGAGGGTAGGTCAAAGATCCTATTTGACTGAGCATTGACACTAACTGTGACAACTTGTACTTAGTTCAGCATCTTAGCAAGGAAGGAATTTTGAGCTAAAGGCAGATGAACATGACAAATTTGAAAGACAGATCCATGAACAGGAAAGTTTTGTAAGAGTATTGGCCAAATGCAGGGAAACGGGACAGCATTGGGCTGAGGGGCCTGTTTACATACTGTATAACTCCTTGACATTAATGCACACCGTCTTGACCACACTGGAGGCTTTTCAGCACCTGAGGTAATGGAAGAAATCACCTTCCCTTGAACTTTTCTAATCCTTCAAATGGTGCAATGTAGCAATCATTGGGCAATACACCTCAACATTCCCAATCCTCATTGAGACTGAAAAAAATGGTTTTGTTTCCTCAAGTCCTCATTCTGTTCTGTTCTGGTCAATTTGTCAGATTGGGGATGCTCTAATATTGGAGACTGGGAAAAGAGCAACAATGAGCATTTCCAGCATCTACACTACGAGTAAACCCAGACAAATTTCATCCAGGAAAAGAAGACCTGTTTGGAATTTAAAAGCTAAATTTAGAATATTATGATTCAAATTGGTGGAAAAAAAACCAAAGTCTCCTTTATATAAACAGTAAGAATCATCTGAAAGAGGATAGGGTATAAAATTATCGAACGAACTACGAGAAATAATAGATGATGAACTCAGATGACTTAAGAATCTTACAGGTTTGATAAACCATGTAGACACCTTTTGTACAGGCAGTTTTTGTGAGTTCCGAAGAACTGTCGAACGAGCTTGAAAATACTGAGATTTCCTCTTCCAACTCATCAATTCTTCCTATCTTAAAATATTCAAGCAGAATTTTTGAGTTCTTCTCTGTACCATTTCCAGTGTTTCTCTATCCTAAGACCAACATGACTCCTTACTCTTAGAGAGAAAAAATATCTTGAAAGATAAAATTGATGTTAATGATTCAGAAAGCAAACATTAACTCTGACATTATCAACACCAATGCCTTAGGAGAAATAATTCCATTAATGATTGAAGATGAAATAGGCATACGCACACAAAAGACCTTAATAAGCAGTGTCCTTTCCCACATAGAGGAACATCTGCATGTTAATTCAAGGTTGAAAGAAAACAATGTTGTGGATCTACAAAAGTATCTTGAACACATTATGGCTGTGTAGAGCTTGTCAAAAGAACCAAAGACTTGTTGATCCAAACCAAGACTTTTATTAGCAAAAGACAGGAGCTCTTCACAGGTGGCCGACCAGTTCGGAATGATCCGACCTGGCTAGGGACACAACCCTTTAAGGCCCAGACAGTAGGCGTGGCTAAGCTCTCAGCCAATCGCTGTAAGCACAGTCATTAAATACTCTAGATACTGTAACTATATACATTGGTGATAGGTCTGTACTATCACATTCACCCCTTCTTGGAGAACTGACCCTGGGGTGGAGGGGCTGAAGAGGGAGAAGGGAAGGAAAAAAAAATGAGGGAGAGAATGAATGGAAGGGGTAGGTTAAGGACTGTAGCGGTCAGGGGGTCTGACCATCCGGCGTGACCGCCGTGGTGCCGTGATTGGGGTCGCTGGAGTGGTGTCGCCAGCAGGCTCATCGGGTGTGACCGCTCCTTCGCTCAATTCCCCAGCCATGTTGTCGGCAGGGTGGCCCAAGTCGTTGGGGTGCTGTTGGTTCTTCTGTTCCGGCACGGGGCTTGGGGAATAAGGAGTTGGGGAAGGTTGGGTTGGGGGGTTGCTGGGCCTACCGCGTCCTGAGCTAGGTCCCTCACCGAAACAGTGTCCACCCGCCCGTCTGGGAACTCAACGTTGGCGTAATGTGGGTTCACGTGGAGTAGAGTCACTCGGTCGACCAAGGGGGTCGTTCTTTGAGTGCCGGACGAGGCGTCGCAAAAGGACGGGGCCAGGGACAGTGAGCCCTGCCGGTGCAGTGGTTCCTGATTCGGATTTCCTTGGGAAAAGGAACATCCTTTCGTGGGGGGTGGCATTTGTTGTGGTACATAGAAGGGAGCGGATGGAGTGTAAGGCACTAGTGAGAACCTCCTGCCAGTGAGAGGTGGGGAGACCTTTAGACCAGAGAGCCAGTGTAACCGCTCTCCTGATGGTGGCATTCTCCCTCTCGACTTGGCCGTTACCACGTGGGTTATAGCTAGTGGTCCTGCTTGAAGCGATACCACACTCCAGAAGGTACTGTTGCAGCTCTGCACTCATGAATGAGAACCCCCTATCACTGTGGATGGAATTGGGGTACCCGAAAATGGCGAAGATACTGTGAAGGGCCTGTATCACTGAGGTGGAGGTGGTATCTGGGCAGGGCACAGCGAACGGGAAGCGGGAGTACTTGTCGATGGCCATAAGGATGTAGTTATTACGGTTAGTCAATGGTAGGGGCCCCTTAAAGTCTACGCTAAGACGCTCGAAGGGGCGGGTGGCTTTTATAACATGGGAGTTCCCCGGACAGAAGAAGTGGGGCTTGCATTCAGCGCACACCGATCAGGCTCGGGTAATGGAGCGAATCTCCTCGATTGTGTAGGGTAGGTTGCGTGCCTTCACAAAGTGGGCAAACCTAGTGACCCCTGGATGACAGAGCACCTCATGGAGTTTCTGTAGTCTGTCCATCTGTACGCTGGCGCACGTCCCCCTGGAGAGCACGTCAGGCGGGTCGTTGAGCTTACCTGATGTCATAGTTAAAGGTGGAGAGTTCAATTCTCCATCTGGCGATTTTGTCGTTTTTTATCTTACCTCCCTGGGTGTTGCTGAACATGAAGGAGACCGTGCATTGATCAGTCAACAGTGTAAAGCACCTCCCAGCGAGGTAATGTCTCCAACGACACACCGCTTCAACTATGGCCTGGGCCTCCTTCTCGACCGAGGAGTGTCTACTCTCTGGACCCTGGAGGGTTCTGGAGAAGAGGGCTACAGGCCGACCGGCCTGCTTCAAGCTGGCTGCCAGGGCGAAGTCGGATGCATCGCTCTCGACTTGAAACGGGACAGACTCATCGATCGCGTGCAGTGTTGCAGCGGCGATAGCGTCGGCCCCAGGGGTGGTCGTGGCCTTGGCAATAGCGAGCGCTACAGTTGGGACTGATGCCAGGTCGAGTGTTCCGCAAGGGGGAGAGAGGCAGGCCAACATCATGGTTGCTAGGGTGGGCTGCCCCTTCCGGGTTCGACGTCTCCGTGATGTCAGGCGTTGCCGTGCAGGGGAGCCCTCGCTCTCATTGGACAAGAGCTCTGGCGAAGAAGAGTTTGAATGGGATAGTGGTGGTTGGGCTTCACACGAGGCACTGTGTTTGCCGGCGGCCACTTTAGACCTACAGACTGCAGCAAAGTGGCTGTTTTTAAGGCACTTCTAGCTCCTGGCTTTTCTTGCTGGGCACTGGGATCTGCTGTGCTTGTCCCTCCCGCAGAAATAACATTTTGGGTTCGCAGAGGGCAGTGTAGCAGCAGTCGACAGGCCGTCAGTATCTCGGGGGGTGGTAGGGTAGAAGGGCACTCTACTCACATCAGAATGTGAGGTCCAGTCCCTAGAGAACTCGTTTGACTTTAAGGCTGAATCCTCCATTATGATTGCAATCCAGGCCACGTCCTCTAGTTTTTCTACCCCTTGTTCGAGCAAGTGCAGCCTCACTTTGTTCGATCGGAGCCTGGCCACATAGGCATCCCGGATGAGATCATTTGTGATCTCGGCAGCAGTTTTGTCCACATAGTTACAGTCCTTGCCCAACGCCTTGACTACTTGTAAATATGCCCTGCTGGACTCGCCGGGCTGTTGCTTCCTCGACGCAAGCACGAGCCGGGCATGAACTCTGTTCATTGGTTGATCGTACAGTTCTTTCAGTACCTTTATGGCTGCGGTGTAAGTGGTCTCATCCTGGATGTTCTCGTAGACTCTCAAGGACACCATAGACAGCAATGCTGTTAGACGCTGGTTATCCTCCTCCACCTCAATGAATCTCAGGAAGTTTTCAAAGTTCAGCAGCCAGAACTTAAAGGCTTTGAATGCTGTAGCTGACTATGGGTCGATATCAAGTTTTTCTGGCCGAGTCAGACACTCCATCCCTTTTTAAAAAAATTATTTTTGCTAATAAAATTGTAGAGCTCGTCGAAAGAACCAAAGACTTATTGATCCAAACCAAGGCTTTTATTAGCAAAAGACAGGAGCTCTTCACAGGTGGCCGACCAGTCCGGAATGATCCGACCTGGCTAGGGACACAACCCTTTAAGGCCCAGACAGTAGGCGTGGCTAAGCTCTCAGGCAATCGCTGTAAGCACAGTCATTACACTCTAGATACTGTAACTATATACATTAGTGATAGGTCTGTACTATCACAGGCTGAAAGGTCTGAAAGTTTAAAACAACACATCTCACAAGCTCAGCACAATGAAAGATCAAGATGAACCTCAAAGAGTTGCATCACAGAACTAAACCCATTGTGAATCGGAGATGGAAAAGGAACAGGTGTGTGTTGTCACTGAAATGAACAGTCAAGAACAGCCCTGCACTGGACATCAGCTGGGGAGTGCAAACTCAAAGATTCATAATGTTCTACAGCAGGGGAGGCTAACCTTTTTATTTTTTAATTTAAACATACAGCATAGTATAGGCCATTTCAGCTCATGAGTCCGTGCCACCCAATTAACCTTCACCCCCGGCATGGACTCATGGGCTGAAATGACCTGTTACCATGCTGTATGTCTATATTAAAAAATAAAAATTAATAGTTGGCCACCCCTGTTCTACAGTATGGAAACAGGCTGTTCGGCCCAACCTTTCCATGCTAAACAAGCTACTTCAACTTACCCATGTTCTACCTATATTTCTCTAATCTTTTTCTATGCACAAACCATATCTTAAAAATTTTACTGTTGTCCTTGACGCCACCATTTTCTCTAGTGATTTGTCTCATATACCCATCACCCTCTGTGTGACGAAGATATCTCTCAGCTCCCCTTAGAATCTTTCTTCTCTCATCCTAAATCTATGTCTTCTAATTTTCAATTCCCCACCCTGGAAAAAAGACTATAACTATCTACCTCATCTATGCCTCTCTTAATTTTATATACCACCAGGTCCCCATTTAGTGCTTGATGCCACAGGAACAAAAGTCCCAACTGTAAAACAAACGCCCTACAGCAAAAAAACAGCCTCTTCCCCTCCACCTAAATGGACAATGAACCACAGACCCTCCTCAATTTTTCTTTTTTTCAATGAGTAATTTATTTTTTAAAAATGTAACGTATATAATTTTTACACGTGGCGCAAAGCAACGAATTTCATGACACATGTCCATGTCAGTAAATTCTGAATTGGATTATCCATTCTCTCCCTATAAATTCATGCCTAACATTCCTGATAACAGTCTCATGAATCATCTCTGCACCCTTTCTAGCTGAATGATATCTTTCCTAGAGCTGGGTGACCAAACCCACACACAATATTCCAAGTCCAGTCTCACCAAGAGGCTATTTCTAGAACAGCAGAAAAAGAGTGGATTACAGCCTAATGTGGTGAACCCACCAGTGGTGTGCTCACTTGTGGAACCCATATCAAAGTTCAAAGTTCCGATTTATGCATGATATCATATACAACTCTGAGATTCTTTATTCATATTTCATATGTAACATTTGAGGTGGAAAGGGCACAAAGAAAACAGTTCTTAGGGCCTGGTTAACATACTTTGCCTTGATCCAACCTTGAGTCCTCAGATCTGTGTAACTACAAGAGAGGACAATTGTCTAATGAACCATCAAATAACTGTTTAAAAGGCATTGGTTCACCTCTTGTATGATGGACGTCTTTCAATATTTCCAATTTTTGACAATGTTATTTAATTGATAGTTTTTAATTTAGAAAAATCAACAGAAAGGTATCGAGAGACACAGTATGGTGGATGTGGAGGTGTAATAGTAATTTTAAATGTATATTTTTAAAATTTAAATGTAGACCTACTGCACGGTAACGGGCACTTCCAGCCCACAAGCCCATGCTGCCCAATTGCACCCAATTAACCTATAACCCCCATATGTTTTGGACGGAGGAAGGAAACCAGAGCATCCAGAGGAAACCCACACAGGCACGGGGAGAGCATATAAACTCCTTATAGCAGTAAAACACGAAAGTCTACAGATCCCGTGGTTGAAGTAAAAACACAATGCTGGAAAAACTCAGCAGGTCAAAGAGTGAATTTTATATTCCAAAAATAAAAATACATATCTGACACCCGAAACGTATCTATTTGACTTACTGGGCTTCTCCAGCATTGTGTATTTACTCTTTACAGACAGTGCCAAACTTGGTCACTGGTGTTGTAACAGTGTTGCATTAATGTCTATGATAACCATGCTGCCCCATAGTGTCCCTTGACCATAGTTCAGTGGCAGGAGTTGAAACATCAACTTGGCAGTTAGGAAATTGAAATTAATTTAATAAATTAAATCTAGAGTGAGAAACTAGTAGCTAATAATGAACGTGGAAATGTTGAGTTGTCCTAAAAACCCATCTGGCTCATTAATATCCTTAGGGGAATGAAACCTGCTGCCTTTACACTTTATGTTACTCCAGATCCGTGACAAAGTGGTCAAACCACAGCAGCCCATTAAGATGTCTTCTTAATTCAAGGCCAATTAGTTTAACAAAGGATATGCCACACAGGTACAGACCATTCGACCCCATTAATTTATGCTGCATTTATTGCTCCACTCGAGCCTCCTCCTGTCTTTCCTCATCTATGTTTCCCAGCCTCCCCTAAGTATATTGATATTAATCACTTCAAACACTCCTGATGCCAGTGAGTAAAATGGGCTGGCAATACAATGCTATCCTCTGCAGGGTTGTCCTCATTCAATTATTGAACCAAAAAAAACCACTCAGCCTCCTTTCTGATGATGAAATGGCCATGATTCCACATCTGTGTGAGGACAGGAAAATCCCACCTTTAAATTAGCCCATGGTTAAACAATGAATCTGCCGCTGAATGTATTTACTGCAATGAATGTGAAACAATAAATGTATATAGTGCATTGTGCTCCAAGGAGGTTCAGTGAAACTTGTTCAAATATTTAGCGACATCTGAGGGACAACGTTCTCTCACTGAAGTGCATTTCCCATCAATAAATTTGGCATTTCTCATGCTGTCGGTAATAAAAACCATATGGAAACATTAAATCAAAAGCCAAACTTATTTATTTGAACAAGAATTGACGAAAGAACTACATAGAATAAGTTGTTCAAATCACCAATTATATGTTTTGAATGCTGATGCTTTATTCACATTGTCACACATCTGTTGCAGATACATGATGGAATGCTGCTTTATTGGTCCAGGCACTTCTGGGAGGCATTTTGTGAACTGCTGCCCACATTTGTTTGCTCTGAGACTCTCCAATTCTTTCTTGCTTCCCCATTTATTGATAGGCCACCTTTTTAGTCGGGCACCATTCTCTGGTTCTACATAATTATGGGTATTCCTCCCTTGAGCGTTTGCTGTTGTTCCAAACATACTGAACCACAAAGTCTATCTCTTCCCAGATGGTTTCTCAAATAGTGATGGGACAATATCCAAATCCAAACATTGCACAGAAGCAAATTTATAGTAAAAGAAACATGTTCACCTGGGCATTTATATGACTCGGCAACCAGTTGGCAAAATCTCAGCGCACAAACACTTAATGCCTTCATCAGAATTTCCTTCTCCATTGAAGTGGTGGAGCCTTCCACACACTTTAAATCAACCATTCTCAACCTTTATTTGGCAATTCCCCCACCCCCACCCCCAGAACTCTGATCAAAGTCGATGGGGGGGGACCACCTTTCCTGTGAAGCAGTCAGGTTTTGGTTTCTTCCGTACATCTATCCTACTGATTGCATAAACATCATTTTAAAAAATTTATGTTATGTGAGGTGAAAAGCAAACATGGGTTTTATGTAAATGTGCTGTGGACCTGAGTGGGGGTGGGGAGGCATTGGAACCACGTTCAGAATGGCTGCTTTACATAACTCGATGGCATCTTCATTAAAATGTGGATTGAGGAATTTCAGACAAATCTGTGAAATTCTTGTTAGTATATGCTTTATTCCCAAGGTCAGGGCTTCCCGAACATCCCAAGCTCATGGAACCATTTTGGGGAGCACTTGAAAATTGTGGAACCCCAATCATCAATTACAGTTTAAAAGACCTGGCGTATGCACAGGGTGGGTGTCATGCCAGGTCTTTTATCCCCCCCCCCCCAGATCATGCTGGGGTGGTGGGGGGGGGGAGGGTAATAGAAGCAGTAAAAAACAAATCAAAATGCAAAAGATCTGGGAATAACTCTGCTCTATCCTATTTTCTCAGTTCAAAACACTGTGCTATTACAATGTAATTATCATTTCAATTGGCTTGAGTTACAGATGCAAGGATGAGCTGACTAAGGAAGTGTCCAACCCATGTTAAGTATCATTTAAGTATCAAGTTGAGTATCATTTACAGTATTTCTCCATGAGACTTCCCTGAGCTCCCTGGATTTCAGAATGGTGCACACTCAGTTATGCTGGTAACCAGACCAAGGAGCTTATTGTGGACTTGAAGAAGGGAAGGGTGAGGGACCATGCATCAGTCTTTATTAATAGGACAGTAGTGGGGAGTTTGTACCTCTTTAATCTGGTGATGTTGGGACCTGGCCATTGTCGGACCAGAGTGTGCTGGATTAGAGAGGTACAACCTATACCTTCAAGTTCCGGAGAGTCCACCTTTCAGAGGACCTGGAACCAGCACATGGAAGCACATGTGAAGAAGGCACACCAATGTCTCTACTTTTTAGGAAGTCTGAGTAAATTTGGCACATCATCAAACTTCTACAAGTGTACTGTGAACAATATACTAACAATGCATAACAGCCTGGTCTGGTAATTCAAGGGCTCAGGAATGCAAAAGATTGCAGAATGCAGCTAAGTCCATTATGTGCTCCAATTTCCTATCCATTGAAGACATCGATGTGAGATGCTGCCTTAAGAAGGAAAACAGCATTATAAAGGATTCCCATCACCCTGCTCGTAACAGCTTCTTGCTGCTACCTTCCAAAACCAAGTACAGAAGCCTGAAGTTCTGCAACTCTAGGTTCAAAAACAGTTTTTATCCAATATCTGTCAGGTCCATAAACCTCCTCTTACTACCCTAACTATAAACTACTCTGAGGTAACCAAAAAGATCTGCTTGCATTGTTAAACTCCACTTTTTTCTTGCACTAACTATAACTGTGAACATTTATTTATCTCTGTTTATTAACTCTTTCTGTACTAGGGTAATTCATGTTTACCATTGTAGTTGGTGTATCTTATGTACCTATTGGCTGCAGTAAGAATTTCTGTGAATATGTGTGTTGTACTTGTGTATATGACAATAAACATTGTCAATATCAAGTCATAGAATAAAATCACTGAAATTAATGGCAAAACTACTTCTTTTCTCTATTCCAGTGGTTCTCATCCTTTTTTTTTCCACTCACATACCACTTTAAGTCATCCCTATGCCATCGGTGCTCTGTGATTAGGAAGGGATTGCTTAAGGAGGGATGTGAGTGGAAAGAAAAAGTTTGAATACCACTTTTTTAATCGTTCCTAATTGACTCGTTATGTGCAAGGTTTCAGAACTCCAAAGGAAATGGGCTAATGACAATTTTTCTCAAGCAAAATATTTCAGAAACAAATGGATCTACAGCAGTGGTTCTCAACCTTTCCTTCCCACTCACATACCACCTTAAGATATCCCTTACTAATCACAGAGCACCAATCGCATAGGGATGACTTAAAGTGGTATGTGAGTGGAAAGAAAAAGGTTGCTCTATTCTTTCATATTGTCAACTCCAGAAGAGGCAAACCAATGGCTAATTTCAGGAAGAAAAACGTTGACATTTCACTGAACTCCACAAATCAACGAAGCAAGCTTCAGAAGACCTTGATATGTCAATAGGGACACACAACTAATAAGATTCTCCACACACCCACGTCTCAATCAGCAACACTGACCAACTCGACCTGCTCTCATAGACCTCTGATTAGGATTGCTCAAGAATTTCATAGGTTCCTTTATAGTGGCAATGTATGATAGGCTAAGGAAGTAAGAGAATAAATTTCAAAATGGAGAGGCAAAATTAAAATAAGAACGTTAACTTCGATCATGACATTTATAAATCATTACAGATGCTTAATCGGTCAAAGTGCTGTTTCTGATCACAATAACTGAGCAAGCAGCCAAATAAAAATGAAATCTTCTCCTGTGATGGGACTGCTAATAAATTGCTAGGACTTTCCATGAATAATAATGTCTTAAGTAGAAGAGAGAGAATCCTTCCTGGACCTGCTCCCTGTGGTATCTGACCTGACATCACAAGACAATTTTACATTTTAAAGAAAAGCCATGGCTCTTTTTTTGCTTCCCTACAGCGTGAGGATTTAGAATTTAGATTTAGAATGTTCTTGACAGATTTCCTTCTCTGACTGTTGTGTTTGTTCATAGTGAGAAGGTAAGCTCTGCCTTCGCCTGCCATGCCTCCTGATGCAGTATAATTGGAAGGAGTAAAAGAGCTGGGAGCAATATAAATATTTAAAGATTGAAAACCCTGTCAAACATTCCTAACCTCCTAGTCAAAATGTAACATGCCTCAAACAACCCTCAGTCTTTACTTTTCTTTCCTCCATCCATTAAAACCATCAATGAGAATGTATTATGTTCAGAAGTGTGCCAGGACAAGGCATCACCAGATGCATCTACCCCAAATAATCATTAACAAGTTTAACAAAGAGACCATAAATTGCAGACATATAACAGGACTGATCATTCTGATCGAATCCAGCCCTCCACCCAAACTTCAGATTCAGAATCAGAAATTATTGTTATGAACAAGTCATGAAATTTGGTGTTTTGTATCTTAGTGCAAATATTCATTGTAACCATCTTACAACATTACTATAAATAAAATTAAAAATAATAGCACATGAAAAGTAAGGGTTCATTGATTATTCAGGAATCTGATGACAGTGGGAAAGAAGGTGTCCTTGTGCCGCTGAGGCCTTGGCTTTAGGCTCCTGTTTCTTTTCCCTGATGGTAGCAGAGTGAAGAGGGTGTGGCCTGGGTGGTGGGGGTCTTTGAGGATAGAGGCTGCTTTTTTAAGACCCACCTCATGTAGATGTCCTCAATGGAGTGAAGTCTGGTGCCTGTGATGTCACAGGCCAAGTTAACAACCCTCTTGTCCTGAGATTTGGTGCCTCCATACCAGACAGTGATGCAAACCACTAGAATGCTCTCTAAGGTACACCTGAAGAAGTTTTCGAGAGTTTTTGGTGACATCCCGAATCTCATCAGACACCTCACATAGTATAACAGCTGGCGAGCCTTCTTTGTGATTGCATCAACATGGAGGCTCTAGGACAGATCCTCGGAAATGTTGACACCCAGGAATTTGAAGTTCTTGACCCTCTCCACTACTGAGCCCTCGATGAGGACTGGGTTGTGTTCCTCTGACTTCCTCCTGAAGTCCACAATCGTCTCCTTGGGTTTGCTAATGTTAAGCCCAAGGTTATTGTGGTGACACCACTCAACGAGCGGATCGATCTCCCTCCTGTTCGCTTCCTCATTGCTGCTTGTGATTCTACCGACAACTGTGGTGTCATCGGCAAAATTGTAGATAACATTGGAAATGTGCCTGGCCACACAGTCGTGGGTGTATAATGAGTAGAGCAGTGGGCTAAGCATGGATCCTTGGGGTGTGCCTGTGTTGATGATCAGTGAGAAGGAGATGTGGTTTCCAATTCATACTGACTTTGGTCCCATTTGCAGAGTGGGATACAGAGGCCTAGAGTTTGTGGCCAGCACTGAGGGAATAATGCTATCAAAGGCTGAGCTGTAGTCAATGAAGAGCAGCCGTATGTATGATTTGGTGTTTTTGAGATTATCCAGAGCTGAGTGGAGAGCCAGCGATATTGTATCTGCAGTGGAGCAATGGTGATGATAGGTGAATTGCACTCGGTCCAGATCTTTGCTTAGGTACATGTTAATTCTGGCTATGACCAAAGCATTTCATCACAGTAGAAGTTAGTGCTACCGGCCAATAGTCGTTAAGGCAGCTCACACTACTCTTCTTGGGTACCAGGATGATTGATGCCCTTTTGAAGCAGGTAGAAACCTCTGACTGTAGCAATGAGAGGTAAAAAATGTCCATGAACACTCCAGCTAGTTGGTTGGCTCAGATTTTCAGTACCCTGTCAGGTATGCTGTCAGGGCCTGATGCCTTGCGAGGGTTCACCCTCTTGAATAATGTTCTGACATCATCCTCAGAGACAGATATCAGAGTCCTCAGCCTTTTCAGGAATTCTGAGACATTGTTTGCTTCTTCTACTCAAAGTGTGCATAAGTGTTCAGCTCATCGGGTAATGAAGCATCACATAGCCATCACCAAACCTGTCCCAACTCTGCCCGCCTTAATTTGTTCAAGAGATTATGGGTTGTCTTAGCAGATCCTTTGATTGTAAGTTCTCTCGCACAAAATAGAGTCAGTGGAAACCAGCAAATTTATCTCAGGTGAAGGAATCTGAAGCCCCAGCACCCCTCAAGACCACCATGATGAGTGTTTGAACTGTCCTTAAATGTCCCTGGTGATGAATAGGTCATACTGCATTGGAACGGGTTCTTCTGCCACATTAAGCATCAACTTATACTAATCTAATATTAATACTATTTTTTTTTTCTCCACACATTCACATTACACAAAAATGTCAACACGAAGAAAGCACACCAGCACCTCTATTTTCTCAGGAGTTTGCAGAGCTTTGTATGACATTGAAAACTTGGCTAATTTCTACAGATGTGTTGAGGAAAGTATGCTGACCAGCTGCATTACAGCCTGATATGGGGGCACCAATACCTCTGAGCTGATAAATCTGCAAAAGGTAATGGACACAGCCCAGTAATCCTGCCCTAAGGACATGCTGCTAAATACCTCAATTAACCTACGACCCCAGAAAGTTTTTTGAAGGGTAAAAATCTCCTCAAAGACACCCGCACCCACCTTTCAGTTTAAATTCCATGAAGAATATTTTTGAAGATCAAGAACTAAGAACCAAGTGTGGGAGGAAATTGGAGCACCCATGGGGAGAACACACAAACTCCTTGCAGACAGCACCAGTTTCAACCCTGGGTTGAATCATTGTGCTAACCACTACTGTAAAACATTTTTTTTTACACTACTGATAAGAAATTCTGGTTGGGCCACAGGAAATGGAATCAAATGATCGTGTGACTTGAAATGCCAGATTAGCCAAGATCATATTGAATGGCAGAGCAGATTTAGGCTTGTATGACCTACTTGGACTTTTTTTTTACACTACTGATAAGAAATTCTGGTTGGGCCACAGGAAATGGAATCAAATGATCGTGTGACTTGAGATGCCAGATTAGCCAAGATCATATTGAATGGCAGAGCAGATTTAGGCTTGTATGACCTAGTTGGACTTCTGCTACTTATGTTAATTTCCATTGTAATGCAGAAAACTGGAATTAGGAATAGGAGTATTGTCACTCACCCCTCAAGCTTGCAATGTTATTTAATAAATGATTCTTGCTTTGACATCCAAAGGAGCAGCTTACAGATCACTCCTAAATATCATACTTGAAAGAGAGATGGTTGAGATAATGGCCATTGCCAAAGAGAATACCTCATTAGTTATAGTTTCATATTTTACCTACACTGAATGTCCAAGGGCAGATACTGAAAATATAAGCATAGATGTTATGTCTCAAGGAAACGGCCTCTATCCTTAAGGACCCCCACTTAGGCCATGCCCTCTTTCCACTGCTCCCATTGGGTAAAAGGTACAGGAGCCTGAAGGCGAGCACTCAGCGGCACAAGGACAGCTTCTTCCCCTCCGCCATCAGATTCCTGAATAACCAAAGAACCACAGACTCTACCTCACTTTCTCTTCTTTTTGTACAAATTTATTAATTTTTAAAAATGTAATTTATACCAATATTTGAACCTGTAATGTTGCAGCCAAACAACAAATCTCGATTTGTATTCACAATAATAAATTGTGATTCTGACTTTGGCAAGATCAGGGTCAAGATCAGCCAACACAACTCTGTGCAGGAAAGATCATTTGGGGGTGGGGGGCTGTAATTCGATTGAATAGCTTTGCGCTTTTTCTATATCAAGAGTCAATATTTCACCTCAGTTTGAGCATGCAAGTTGGAGACATTCCCTTAACTACCAGAATTTGGCAGTGTATCAATTAAGGATGATGCAGAATCCCCTCTCAGGGGAATGAAAGCAGGAGCTTTGTGAGCTGAGGTTAAATTGTGCAATGCTGCTATGTATAATTTTGTTTTAAATTTTAATAAAGCACATCCTTTAGCTCTAGTTCTTAAGAGTGCTGAGGTTGAATTAGCACCTATACATTAAAATGGGATTGAAGGGGAGGAAAGCAAGGCAATGAAAAACATCTTCCCCTCATTGTGGCAAAGGTTGTTCTTGAAATGAATCTGAAGTTGAAAACTTGTCAGTTTATTTCTATTAATCTAACAGTGCAGCCTAGATGCTACATTAAGATTCATTTGATACCTGTTACCACAGTGATAGTAACACAAAGATAGATGGTCTGGCCCACTGGCTTATTAGTAAGTCATTTCAGAATTCTCTTCAAAGATACTAACAAGGTGTTACTTTGCTGTTCTCTCTGTACATTCACTTGCTAATAAATATCAGAAACTCCTCGTCCACCTGCAATGCTTGAGAATGGAATCAGTACTTACCATTGTAGAACGCAATTCTGACTGACCTGCAAAATCTAGATTTTGACAGCCTGAGATGGAACGGTCTGATGCGCATTGAAGGGATTTAATTCTGAAAGCAAAAACCAAGATGAAATGTTATTCTCATGGGCAATTGCCTGATCCTATCGGTACTCTTGATCTGCCCGCCTCTTTATCAATGAGGCCAAGTCCAGAGAAGGTGACCGCTTTGCCAAATGCCCACGCTATGACTGCAATAGTCACCTGGAGCTCAGTGGCATAGCTAGGGGGTGTGTAGGGGGAGTGACAGCACATTTTTCAAAAGTGCCGCCTTTCCACCCACCCCCATCTGCCACTGCCACACTCCCCCTCCCTGATCCGACACCACCATCACCCGCCCTCCATCCCATGGTCTGACACTGCGAAAAAATCAGTGCGGCTGGCCATTCAACCATTGAGTCACCATCGAGGCACCTTTTTCATGTGCTCACTTCCTTAACTTTAGAACCTGGCTATGCCCCCTGCTGGAGTTCCTGGTTACAAGTTATTTTAATTTCCCTTCCCCTTTCCCACTCCGACCTGTTTCTCCTCACCCTCCTCCACTACCAGGGTGAGCCTAAGCACAAACTAGAGGAGCTCCGCCTCATTATCTGCTAAGGTTGTCCGCAGCCCAGTGACATGAATATTAAATTCTCCAACTTCAGGTGATCTGTTTCCCCTCTGGCCTTCTCTCCCTCCTTCTGATCCACTCTTCTTTCCAACCCTCAACCACTTGACGCCCATTTTCTTTCCCTACTTCATCAGCCCATTATCGTCATTCTGCTTCCAACGGGTCCCTACCCCTTCTCCACACTGTTCCCATCTATCCACCAATCTTCCTCTACTCAATTCCACTCATTATCTTCCTTTCTTATCATATCCCATAATCATGCTCCTTCTTATCTCCACCCTTCTCTGTGCCATTTAACTCCATTTCCTAATCACCTGGATCCACCTATTGCTCAGTAGCTCTTTCCCCACGCCTTCACTTCACTTCTTTATGCTGGCTATCTTTCAGTCTAGATGAAGGGTCTCAGTTTCCTTCCATGAGTTCTGCTTGACGTGCCGAGTTCTTCCATTGGTTAGTTTTCCCTGCTGTAGATTGCAGTGCGGTTGAAATGGTTGCAACATAAAAATAAATCTTTGGAGCACTTCTATATCTTAAGTTCATTGTTGGAAATTGATGAAGATTTTTGAGCAGTGGTTCCATAAAGTGTTGAATGAAGGAAGTTGTACATATGGGCTAGAAGTGATGTATTCACAGCATGAGAGGTTGTGGTGAGGAATTGAGCACTGTGGCTGGCCATTCCTGGAGTCTTGAAACCCCACTTCTATGGGTTTGATAGAAAGTGAAGACAACGCATACACAAAATAAACTCACCCAACCCAAACGTTTTACTTTATCTTAAGAGCGACATTCCCACTTTTTTTTTGTCTCTTTAAGACTGAACTTCACAAAGTGCTGAAAATCTACTGATTCCCAAATAGAAACAGGAGGTTTTCTGCCTGCAAATAATCTATATCCCTTAATTCCCTGTACATTCACGTGCTATCTCTTCTTTCTTCTTTGGCTTGGCTTCGCGGACGAAGATTTATGGAGGGGGTAAAAAGTCCACGTCAGCTGCAGGCTCGTTTGTGGCTGACAAGTCCGATGCGGGACAGGCAGACACGATTGCAGCGGTTGCAGGGGAAAATTGGTGGGTTGGGGTTGGGTGTTGGGTTTTTCCTCCTTTGCCTTTTGTCAGTGCTATCTAACAGCCTTTTAAACACAATTATCTGCTTCCACCACTACTCTGAAAGCCAATTGCAAACACATTCCATTCTCTCCCAAAGTTGCCATGCACTTCCTTAAACTTGTCCCCTCTCATGTTAAATGTGCGTCCTCCAGGATTTGACACCCCCTGCCCTGGGAAAGACATTGCAACTAGCTTACCCTATCTATGCAAGAGCAGAGCGACAGAATCTTGATGGGTACAAATTGGCTGCTTTATTTTCAACAATGCAACAGAGACCATTTTAAAAATGATTAATTCTCTGCAAAAACATTTTGAAAGTGATATGAAAGGGCCAGAAAAATACAAAACTTTCTTTTTGTTTCTAATTAAAAAATTCCTGCAATGTAAAGTGATGAGCTAAATTTTGTCCATTGCAGAAATGAGCATAAAGGGCCTATCATGCTGTGTGAAAATAACAGTAACCCAGACCCCCCTCATGACAACTAAACAGACCCAAGATTGTATAAAAGCTGCCCATAAAGTTGATATTATTAAAAAGCAGATACCCTGCAGTGACTTCAGTGCAATAAATCTAACCTCAGATCTCAGATGACAATTTAAAATGGATCATGTTTGGCTTGTGGATTTCCTGACATGCTATGAATTCCACAACAAAATTGGTGCTGTGCAATCATTCTCTGTTTGTCAAATGCATTGTAAAAACCAATAATCTATGGAAGTATCCTAATCACTCCCAGTTACAAATAATTCTACACATAAAATATTGGAATGTTGCAATTAGTTTATTTACTAATAATGTTCACCACTGCCAGTGATATATTGGTTTTCAGTTAAAAACTTGAGACGGAAGCAGAGTTGTGAACTGATCCCTTTTTATTTGGTCCCCTTAATGAAAACAGAATTAGTTCAAGTTCAAGTTTAATTATCATCCAATTACACAAGTACCTCCTGACAGAACAGTTTTCTCCATTCCTCGGTGCAAAAACATGACATAGCACACATATAGAGAAGCGACACACACACAGAATTAATATACACATATAAAGAGGTTTACATTTACCAACCAAGCCAGAGAAACCAGGCACACGAGTCGGTGACCAGACAAATTTCTTTCTCTACCCTCCCCTCTGACACTGGAGAGCAGCTCCCACAGCACCCTGCTCCATCGGAAACACAGTGATCCTGTTTAGTCATGTTGAGTATAGCTTCACTGTTGTCAGAGCCCAACCTAGGTCCAAGGTGAATGTCTATATCATTGCTTAAGTGAAATAGTAATCAAGTAGCATTTAACATTGTCCCCTGTTTGTTTCCCATTCTTAATTAAAGTTATGTGTTATTGTAATGTTTGGGTCCAGCCTCATCTCTCTGTGAACCCACCAAACCTGATACTCTTCCCAACAGAACAGGTAGATAATATAGAAACCAATTTCTGTCCTTCAGCGTTGTTAAAGGAGATTCAGGTCTGAACTGCAGATACCATAAAATCTCTATTTCGATTTCAGCTGAAATTAATTGGTTATGTATTTTTAGATTCTACTCCATTTCAGACATTAGGTTTTCATGGACTTGCTGGGTGCGTATATTCACCTCAATCTGATTCACATTTTGAAGATACTTAAATGGAAAAAGTGGTACTGCTTGGTGTAAAAGTAATCCCGAGCAGAATAAAATTTGGGTGCAATGCAAGGAAAGATTGAGAGCATCACTCTTCTCTCTGTCCTTTCACTCTTTCTGTTCACACTGCAAGTTTATCACCAGTGTGAGAAGATTAAGGAAGATTTAAGGTCAGACTATGTTGAAAGTGAAGCTAGATAATGTGATGTCGATGGGCCAAATCAGACAGGAGGCTGCTCAGAGCCCCACTCCCCTTGGTCTCCTGTGCAGGCACAACCAAAGCTGATGGTCAGACACTGGCACATTTGGCCTCTTGGTCTATCATTAGACCTATCTTTGAGTGAAGTGGAAGCAACTGAAATGCTGAGGAGAGAGATAAGAGCGAGTGACATCATATCCAGACCTCAATATTACCCCGGCTAGATCTCTCTGTCAATATAGTCCTTACTCGGGTCAGCATCTTTGTGGGGAAAGAAGCAAGTACTTGTGATATTTTACTTTATGTTAAAGTTATGTTACTTATTTTTAATTATGTATTTTAATAACTTGCATCTGTGACTCCAGCATAGAAAACACAGGCAACAAAGTCTGGGCAGCCCAGTGGTGCAGTCCCACGGCTTCACTATGACAGAGAACTGGGTTCAATCGTGCCTCAGGTGCTCTGTGCTTGCATATTTTCCCTGTAACATTTTGGGTTTCATCTGGTTGTTTTATTTTCTTTCCACATTCCAGATAATTTGCCACAGCAAATTGCCCCTAGTGTGTGGTTTCCCCTCACAGGTCAAATCCTACTGACTATGCCAAATGTTAAAGTGGACTGAGATTGCTCCGAAACAAACACGAATACAGCTACAAAAATAAACTTCTGATCACTTTGCAAAGCTTGAGAACTCCATTACAGCAAGAAGCACAGCCACAAGTTACTAATTTACTACAAAGGAGACTAACTCATGGCTTACAAAATCACCTAATTTATAGTTTCTAATCTCTAGTTTCTGGAACATTCCAGTTGCTTCCTTAAAATTCTCTCAGGATTCGTCAGTTAGTCTCACACCACTCTACCAAATATGGAGCTTCTTATCAATTCCCAAGCTGATAACAAGAAAGGAATGCAGTCCAAAGCTGTTGCACCATTCCCCCCCCCCCCCACCCAATCCCAGCTTTTCCCATTCCAGTCACAATTTTAAACTTCCAGTTACCATTTTAAACTTATTTTTTTTACTAGTATATTCTAAAATTCACTTTCTCAAGTGGTACAGTGCAGAGGGGGTTGATGGGGAATGTGGAGAGCACAAAAGAAATGGGGTTAGTGTAAGATCAGTATCAATGGGTCAGCACACACCCAGTGAGCTGAAGGACACCCTTCTGCTTGTATCTCTCTATCATGGTGACAAGCTCTCAAAGGCTGTGGGAGTGGCTGCAGGTGCTGCCCATGTGAAGTTTGGTCATCACTCAGAAACAACACCACTTCCCAGGGCATGGCCCAATTTTGAAGGTCAGCTCAACCAGTCTTCCACAGCTCTTCTTTCTCTTTGGCTTGGCTTCGCGGACGAAGATTTATGGAGGGGGTAAAAAGTCCACGTCAGCTGCAGGCTCGTTTGTGGCTGACAAGTCCGATGCGGGACAGGCAGACACGATTGCAGCGGTTGCAGGGGAAAGTTGGTTGGTTGGGGTTGGGCGTTGGGTTTTTCCTCCTTTGCCTTTTGTCAGTGAGGTGGGCTCTGCGGTCTTCTTCAAAGGAGGTTGCTGCCCGCCGAACTGTGAGGCGCCAAGATGCACGGTTTGAGGCGTTATCAGCCCACTGGCGGTGGTCAATGTGGCAGGCACCAAGAGATTTCTTTAGGCAGCTAAATGCAGGTAATTAGGCACACCCAACGGAACCAGTTCTCAGACACCAAATTGCAAAGTGGTGATCCAAAAGAACAGCAATATTTGTTTCAGCACACACAATCTTTAACAATTCAGACTTCATTAATTTCTTTTCTGTCATTTTACAATAGGAAACAGGATAACTGGGCAACGATCCAGAGCAAAGCTTAGCTTTAACCTCAACAGTTTGATCTTTTTCCAGTCACTACTGGAGTTGCCCACCTGTTTATGTCAATGTCCATTTCTCGACCCAGAGGTAATTGTGGCCTCATGGACTCGCTTACGTAGACAGTTTAAGGAGCTTTGGATTATTTTTATGACCTCATAGAAGTATATGAGTTAAAGAAATATTCCAAATGAGAGAAAAAAAACATTCAACAAGCAAGGAGGGCATATAAATCATGAAGACTCAAATGGCTTCTGACAGTTGGGTCATGGTTTGAATACTTTCAATGATAAAAAGTCTCCTATTGAGTAAGTTGTTTAAATCGCAAATGGTGTCAATCGTAGAGATCACATTCAGATTTCTTAACTTTTGAGTGAAAGGTTAATTCAGCTTGTCTTTTAAATAAAACACCAAGAGGTGATATTTTAATGCCTTTATAAAAGTATTACAGAACATATTTACTCAGTAAAGTACACAGAACAGAATAAAAACTCACAGTAAATGCTGAAGGAACTCAGCCAGTCTTGCAGCGCCCATCGGAGGTAAAAATATATTACCAATGTTTCAGGCCCGAGCCCTTCTTCAAGGTATAAGCAAAAAGCAGGCAGATGTCTGAATAAAGAGGGCGGCACAGTTAGCACCACACTGTTTCAGCTCCAGTGGTCGGGATGGGGGCTTGAATCTCACTCTGTACGGAAGTAGTTTGTACGTTCTTCCCATGTCTGCATGGGTTTCCTCCAGGTGCTCCCACCATTCTAAATGTACCAGGTGCTGTAGGGTGGCATGGGCCCGTGGGCCGAAAGGGCCTGTTACCATGCTGTATGTCAAAATTTTAAAATTTAATTTAAATTTATAAAATATGTAAAGATTTGGAGAGAAAGGGGGGAGGAGGGAGAGTCCAGACCAACAGACAAAAGGTGTTAATTGGATAAGATAAGAGGAAAGGCAATAATTCATTTTGGCTTTGTTCAAGGGAAGAGAGAGACAGAACTAGAGGAAAGGAGACAGGGACAAAGATGAAGGGGAGTTGGGCTTTAATGGAAAATGCAGGTCAATGTTAATAGCGTCCAGTTGGAGGAAGATGACGTGTGGGTTCCTCCAATGTGCAGGTGGTTTCAACTGGCCATGCATGAGACTGTGGACAGACCAGTATACACAATTACCCAAAATATGGCAGCTGATACTTTTCCCTTCATTCTCAAGTTCTTCTCTTCTTTCCTGAAAGTGATCATATAACTGGCACAATCCTTACCACATTCACCACCCACCTACCCGCACCCACCATTGCCTTCCGCAACAGGACCTCACACAGTGGATTTATTCACACAGCTGGTTGTTCTACCCTTGTTCCAATTCTTCAACACCTCGGTACCCAATGGGTTGTAATTGAAGCAGGAATCCCTGACCAACATTTTTCAGCCAAAAGCAGCTGGCCAGCTAAACCAAGACTGCTCCAGATTGACTATTGTGGTTCTGAGGGGAAAACGCTAGCTGTGGCTCAGCAGGTCGCAGACTTGCTCGTGCCCAAGGAAAGAGGAAGTCTAGGTGTTCTGAAGTTCTCAGATGTCCTGGAGGCCAGTGCTGGCAGATTGGACAGTTTACCCTGTCACCAGACTCACCACTGAGCCAAGCACAGAATCACTGGTCTCAGTCTCAGCTGGCGCTGTAAAAGCGTTGCACTAACCACTTCCACCAACCATGCTGCTGAATTGTGTATCGATCCATTTCCCCATCTCACACAAATCTCTATAATCAATTTCAATCTCTATAATCCTGCAAATAGTCAAAAATGTAAACAGTTTACAGAGCCAGCCAGTACTTCTACAGTTGCTTTCTTTCAAACTGGCTCCATTTGGGACCTAAAGGCACAATGCTGGAGGAACTCAGCAGGTCAAACAGTGTATGTTATATAGCCAACATTTAGAGCTTGAGTCTTTCATCAGGGTACCTTCATTATACCTTGATGAAGGGCTCAAGCCCAAAATATTGGTTATGTATCTTTATTTTTGTCCAGCATTGTGGTTTTACTTCATTCATGGGGTTTGAAGACTTCCGTGTTTTATCCCATTTGGGATCTTTTGTCCCCAAACCTTCATGCAGCCCTACTCTGAAGATAGTCACCTAAAAGAGTGATACCACTGAGGGAACAATTACTTTCCATGAGCCACTATTATAAATGATATACACTTACTGAACAGTTCTTACTTAAATTGACTCATTGCAAAAATGAAGGTGCAAGTGAGATTTAAATTGTTAATTATTTACTGGAAACTTTGTTATACAAAACTATTAATATAGTTTTTAAATATCTGGGTATTCTGGGGTCAGGGCCTTAGGATCGGCTTCAGATTTCAGCTTTATTGTCAGAGTACACACATGACATCACATACAACCCTGAGATTCTTTTCCCTCCAGGTGAGGTAAAATTGCTACTTACTGGCAATGCAGAATACTGTACACATAAACAAATAAAATAAAAAATAAAATCAGTGAAGTGCAAATGTAAGAGTTCTTAAATGAGCCCCTGATAGGCTGGTCATTCCAAAGGAGGACATGGCCATAGAATTATATATTTATATATACACAGTGTGTTTGCAGTTTTTGTTTTTGCAATAACTCTTGCAAAGTCGCAAGGATTATTTGGGGCCCCAAATGATGGAGAGGGAGGAGGTGTCAATCCTGTCTGGCCTCCAGCTGAGTTCTGCTTCTGCTGCATCTTTCCCATCTCCTCAGCTCATCCCTGCTCCGCCACCATATTCCAATGTCCAGCACTGAAGGGGAAGGTCAGATGCAATCTGTATTATGTTCACTGCCGAGCTGTCAATATGGACCCCTCTCTCCCACACTCAGATTCAACACAAGCCAAAACATGCAACAGCACAGGAATAATTGCCTGAAAATACTTCCCTGTTGGTTATGCTAAATGTGCTCCAGAATCACAACTCAGCTTTTGTATTCCAACTCACAAATATATTCCATTGAAGACAATAAGTTGAACTTGAGAGGTAGAGAACAACACCATGATGATGTATTGAGTTTCTTGCAACCAACAGAGAATGATTTCCAAGCTAGACTCCTTTGATCAAACGAATAATTTAAAGATTAACAGAAACTAAAGGACCTTCACAACCTTGTATTTTGAAAGCATATCCCCCAATTTTATTTTCTTTTGTTTTAACTTTCTTTGCAATTGTATTTAGTGTTAAACTATAACTAAGTCCCAGGGTCCTGTATTATTCAACAGGTGGTGTCAAGGGGTCCTGAGGCTTCTACTCTCTTACAAAAGCCAGCTATTTCATAGCAACCCCAGTTGGCTTCTATTTGAGGCTTTCACTGCTGCCTTATAAATTATCTGAATGAAGGCAAATAACATCTTTGGAGATAGTGAGCAGATAGGGTGACTTTGAAACACAGCGTGAATGCATATAGAAAGCAAAAAGTTTAATTTTTTCTGTACATAAAGGGAAGTCAAGAAGGGAAATTGTCAAAAACTATTTACTTCTCTGCATAAAAGAACCCCAGAGGATTGTCAGGACATTTCAGTTCTGCCAACGCACGTACTCATTACTGAAAAGCCTAAGGTTCCTGGCCCTTTGAGAACAGATCACGAGGGAACAAGAAGACAGGTTCCTATGACGACTGTTGGGTGGATTATGTCACTGCCCTGGGCACTGCTTTTGGAACTTAAAGATCAAACGGTAAGGGCAAACGCTGCTCCAAACACAGGCAGCTGTTTAGATGCCTTTCCTAATGATTCGGATTTGTACTATCAAGTCTGAAATCTGCATCAGTAGCAGGGAAAATGGAAAGGCTGATTTTCAGTCCTGTGTACTGCTAATAAGTATTTTTAATAATCTCTATGGGCACACCAAAGCAGCTGGCACCCTAGAGTCCTGATCTACGTAGCATCCATAGAAAATACTAATCATACAAGAAAGCTCAGTTTTATGGTGAGAAGAAAGATATTTGATTAAGGTTTTGGAGAGGATTCATTTTAACAAGGAGCTTATCCTGTCAGATATATCCTTCAGAAGCGATCCACTGTTAAAAGCCACTTGTGCCACAGAAGTTGTTGATGACACCATGGTTGTCAGAAGAATCACAGACGGCAATGAGGGAGCGTACAGGAGGAAGATTGATCAGCTCGTTGAGTGGCATCACAACAACGACCTTGCATTCAACATTAGCAAAACTAAGGAACTGATTGTGGACTTCAGGAGAAAATCAGGAGAACACGAACCAGCCTTCATTGAGGGGACAGAACTGGAGAGGGTCAAGAACTTCAAATTCCTGAGTGACAACATCTCTGACAATTTGATCTGGAGCCTTCATGTTTATGCTGAATTTCATGACTTGTTCATGACAATAAATCCTGATTCTGATGCAATCACGAAAAAGGCTTGCCAATATTGTAAGGAGTTTGAGGAGATTCGTCATGCCACCGAAGTTTCTTAGAAACTTCCACATGTGTATTGTGGAGAGCATTCTGGCTGGTTGCATCATTGTCTGGTTCGAGGACAAGAAAATACTCCAGAGGGTTAACTCGATCAGCAATATCATGGGCACCAGTCTTCACTCCATTGAAGACATTTACATGAGACGGGTGTCTTAAGAAAGCAGTCTCTATCCTTAAAGACCCCACCACCCAGTCCATGCCCTCTTCACTTTGCCACCATTGGGAAAAAGTTACAGGAGCCTGAAGGCCAGCACTCAACTGTACAAGGACATCTTCTTCCCTGCTGCCATCAGATTCCTGAGTGATCAATGAACCACAGACACTATCTTAATTTGTCTTTCTTTTTCTTGCACAAATTTTTATTTATTTTGTAATGAGATAATATAAATATTTGCAGTGATGCTGCCATAAAACAACAAATTTTGTGACATGATCGTGACAATAAATCTGATTCTGAATCAATTCAGCGAATCTTTGACTACTACTAATAGACTACAGGTGTCCGTGGACTATTTTCACAGGACAATCTATTTTACTGAGGAAACAAAACAATCCACTGTCATTTTTTTCCAACACCATTAGAACACTTGAATTTTTAGCCATATATACATACAGTACAGTAACAGGCCATTTCGGACCACAAGTTCATGCTGTTCAATTACACCCAATTAACCTACATCTCTGGTATGTTTTGAACATTGGGAGGAAACCAGAGCCCCTGCAGACCAGAAAACCCATGCAGACATAGGGAGAATGTACAAACTCCTTACAGACAGCATGGGATTCAAACCCCAGTCCCGATTGCTGGCGCTGTAAAGGCGTTGCGCTAACCACTTCCGCCAACCGTGCTGCTGAATTGTGTATCGATCCATTTCCCTATCTCACACAAAAAAACCACCACTATGGTCAAGGACAGAGTCTTGCGAACTACCCCAAGGCTGGTGATGTCCTGAACTTGCGTGACGGGCCTGGCTGATGGTACCCACGTGCTTGAATTTTCTCTGATTTAGTTCCTTATTCCTTCCCCGGCCAATATCCATCAGCTTCCCCTTCATCATTATTCTAGGACACAATGACTTGAGCCTTTTCCTGTTTCTCCAGAGAGTCATAGATAAAATCAACAGGATAGAGAAGCAAGGTGTAAAAACAGAGTTATGGCAGAGAAGGGAGAAAATATCAATGCTGCATGAGGACTGGAATATGAAGAGAACTAAAATACATAAATTTTGTTCACAAATTAATCTGTCTATTTCCTATTGTTCACAGCAGTGGTTTTCTCCTGACTACTCCAACGATAGCTCCCTCTTCTGGATACTTCAGCTGGATAGCATACATTTTTTTATAATTTCACTATCGCAAACTCAAAATGAAAATATGGAGAAGAATCTACAGCACTGGTCCCCAAACTTTTTTGGGCTGCTGCCCCCCTGGCTCCCAGACCACATTCCTAGCTTTCCCCCCAACCCCCAACATACATACAATGAACACGTACCCCTTTCTTGGTATTAAGTCCACTGGAAATTTAAAACAACAACTAATATAACGCTATAAACAAGTGTACGTATTTCATAACCAAAACTTACTGTAAACCAATTTATTTAGCAATATGAAAGGCTAAAGTTACATCTCACCTGTAACTACATTGTCTTCAGTTTTCACACTAGATTGCCTATACATCTGTTTTGTTTGCTGTGCTGCAGTCACCTTTTATTCTGCAACAAAAAATATAAACTCTTTGTAAAAATTATGCCAATCTTGATAAAATACAGCAAGTAAACATAAGGAAATATAATAACAATGCAATTACTAGGAAAAGAACATGACACAATAATACAAGTTATGAATGTAACTTAACATTAGTACTTTACATTATAAGTTACAGTTAAACACAAAAGAGTCTGGAAAAACAACCACCTGAAGAAACACACAAAGCGTGTACAGAGCCATTGTCACATCCACGCTCCTGTTCAGCTCCGAATCATGGGTCTTCTACCGGCATCACCTACGGCTCCTAGAACGCTTCCATCAGCGCTGTCTCCACTCCATCCTCAACATTCATTGGAATGACTTCATCACCAACATCGAAGTTCTCGAGCTGGCAGAGTCCGCAAGCATTGAATCCATGCTGCTGAAGACCCAACTGTGCTGGGTGGGTCACGTCTCCAGAATGGAGGACCATCGCCTTCCCAAGATCGTGTTCTATGGCGAGCTCTCCATTGGCCACCGAGACAGAGGTGCACCAAAGAGGTACAAGGACTGCCTAAAGAAATCTCTTGGTGCCTGCCACATTGAACCCCGCCAGTGGGCTGATCTCGCCTCCAACTGTGCATCTTGGCGCCTCACAGTTCGGCGGGCAGCAACCTCCTTTGAAGAAGACCGCAGACCCACCTCACTGACAAAAGACAAAAGAGAAAAAACCCAACACCCAACCCCAACCAACCAATTTTCCCTTGCAACCGCTGCAACCGTGGCTGCCTGTCCCGCATCGGACTTGTCAGTCACCAACAAGCCTGCAGCAGACGTGGACATACCCCTCCAAATCTTTGACCACGAACCCAAGCCAAAGAAAGAAACAGTTAAACATGAACACAGGTCTACCTTGTATAACATGCATTTGAACAGTGTGGATTTTGATAATAATGCAGTCGGTCCCCGTTTGGGGCAGTCACCATCCTGGCTGTCCCAAGCAGTCACTGTCCTGAGTGGTTGCCGCCCCAAGCGGTATCGTCCCGAGTGGTCCCATCCCAGTCAGTCACCATCCCTGGCCGTCACCATCCCCTCCTCACCTGATGGACAGTGCACAATGTGTGTTGTGGGCTGAGTTTGCCAGAAACATTCGGACCGCCCCATTTTTTCTCACCGCCGTCTTGGATATTTCCATCACCCCCAGGGTGGGGGGGGGAGGGGGGGTGCTGCACACCGTCCACTTTGGGAATGACTGATATACAGGAATGGAATTTGTAAGCACAAATGTTTTCTAACTCTGGTCTCTCATAAGTATGGAGATTCACACACTTACTACAATCACCATTTATAAATTTGCTAATGTTACCACGGTAGTGGGTTGAATAAAAAGGGGCGATGAGTCAGTATAAAGAAGGGAGATTGAAAACTTAGTATATCTCAATGTTATCAATTCCAAGGAGCTGATTGTAGACTTCAGGAAGGGAAAACCAAAGGTGTACAATCCAGTAATCGTTGGGGGAACAGAGGCAGAGAGGGTGAGCAAATTTAGAATCCCACAAGTCACAATTTCAAAGGACCTTTCCTGGACCCAACATACTAATGTCATTGTGAAGAAAGCACATCCTCAGAAATTTGTGGAGTTTCCCACAAGTCACAATTTCAAAGGACCTTTCCTGGACCCAACATACTAATGTCATTGTGAAGAAAGCACATCCTCAGAAATTTGTGGAGTTTCCCACAAGTCACAATTTCAAAGGACCTTTCCTGGACCCAACATACTAATGTCATTGTGAAGAAAGCACATCCTCAGAAATTTGTGGAGTTTCCCACAAGTCACAATTTCAAAGGACCTTTCCTGGACCCAACATACTAATGTCATTGTGAAGAAAGCACATCCTCAGAAATTTGTGGAGGTTTGGTATGACATTAGAAACTTTAGCAAACTTCTACAGATGAGTAGTGGAAAGTGTGCGAACTGATACATCATGGCCTGGTAAGGGGGAACCAATACCTTTAAGTGGAAAGCCTTGCAAAAGGTAGTGGATGCAGTATATCTCAGGCAAAATTATCCCCACCATCAGGAAAATCTATATGGAATGCTGCTGTCGGAGAGCAGCAGCAATCATCAAAGATTCACACCACCCAGCACATGCTCTGTTCTTGTTGCTGTCATCAGGAAAGAGGTATAGATGCCATAAGGCTCACACCACCAGGATCAGGAACAGCTGCTACCCCTCCACCATCAGACTCCTCAACAACAAACACAATCAGGGACTCATTTAAAGACTCTTACTTTGCATGTTATTTATTACTGAATATTTATTTTTCTGCATTGTAGTTTGTTTGTTTACATTTCTCTCATTAGTTACATTTCTCTCTTGTGTAAGTGTATCTTTTTCTTGACGACAGTTTAAAGTAGAAAATCTGCCTTGCCCGTAAGAAAAAGAATTTCAGGGTTGTATGTATTGTCATATACGGACTCTGTCAATAAATTTGAACTTTGAATTCTCCGGGGGAATGACAAATATTCAGCCAATTCTTCATTGCTGGGTCTATATCCAGTAACGATCTCCCTGATAATGTAAGAACTTAATGGTTGAAGAAGATGGCTCCCTATCAACTCAAGAAAAATCAGAGGTGTGCAGTAAACCATAACCTTACCAGCAATGCTCACTTCCCATGCAAATATAAAAATAACTGAGCAGAAAGCTTTTTGACATATCTAACCCACTTCCTTTACTTGGATATAATATACTCTCCTGCATGAAAGTCTTTAGGTTGTGGCATCAAGCCTCATTCCAGGATGTAACCTGGTCATTCGCATGCACGGAGAAATGCACAGTAAAATGGAACCAGTTTCTCATTCGGCCACTGGGAGCTATTCTCTGACATGCATGATGTACAAAGACTTATGCGTGTGCGCTTCTCAAATCCAGTCCTTCAGTTATGCATTGTAACTGTGTACAATTGACAATCGAGACAGGTACATACAAATGTGATCCACTACCACAGCAAAACTCATGTAAAGCAGTATTTAACCAGAACTGTGTGTCTCGGTTGGAAGCGCTTCCCCAGGAGTGGCCAGCTGTAACTGGGAGCAAGTACTGTAACAGACCATCATGCATTATAGTTACAAGAGCATAGTTCCATAAAATAATGGGAGCCTTAGGTAGGGTAGAGAGTCACTTTTCCCCAGGATATTAATGTCAAAAAGAGTCTGCAGATGCTGGAGAACTAGAACAATACACAAAAGTGCTGAAGGAGCTCAGCTGGTCAGACTGCATCCATGGAAACCAATAGGCAGTTACGGTTCGAGCCTTACTGAGGCCTTTCTAAGGGAGTCTAGAACGAGGAGACATGGCCTTAAGATCCAGGGAAGTAGATTTACGACAGAAATGAGGAGGAACTGCTTTTTACAGAAGCGGGTGAATCTATGGAATTCACTGCCCTTTGAAGCAGTGGAGGTGACCTCGGTAAATTGTATATAAGACAAGGTTGGATAGATTTTTACAAAGTATAGGAATTGAGGGATATGGGGAAAAGGCAGGTCGGTGGAGTAGGCTCGATGGGCCGGACAGCCTACTCCAGCACCTATTTCTTATGTTCTTTTGCTTTGCACAAATGCTGTGTGACCTGCTGAGCTCCTCCAGCACTTTTGTGTATTGTAACAGTCAATTGTTGGAGGTCAAAGCCTGTGTGGGAACTCCCCCCTCCACTCCCATTCCTTCTCCCCCTCTTCTAACCACATTTCAGCAACAGGATATTTCCCCCCCCCCGCCCCCACCCACCCCCCCCCCCCACCCAGCCCATCTTTCAGTTCCATCTGGTCCAGTTTGACCTGTTTCTCTCCCCAGTATCTTCCATAATCATTGATAGTTTCTTTGCACTGTTACTTTTGTCTCTGCTACCATCCCCTCCAGCTGTTGCCTACTCCATGAGTTATCTTCTTTCACCTGAACCCTCTTTTTTCCCTTACCCCTCCCTCTCTCTCCCTCCACCATG
Organism: Narcine bancroftii; assembly: GCF_036971445.1. Lineage (NCBI taxonomy): Eukaryota > Metazoa > Chordata > Chondrichthyes > Torpediniformes > Narcinidae > Narcine > Narcine bancroftii. The sequence continues at coordinate 269,316,377 of NC_091471.1, forward strand.
TCTAGCTCCTACCAATCTACTGCCCTCACCTCTCCACCATCCTTCACCCCTCTCTAGTTCATTAACCCCATACTATCCCCTTTCCAAGAACTCTTACCCTGACCACAGTATACTAGCTGTCTCCTCTCCACACTCTCAGTTTTGATGAAAGGTTCTGTTCTGAAATCTTGACCATTCTTTTTCTCCCACGGATCCTGTTTGACCTGCTGAGATTCTCCAGCATTTTATGGTTTTACTTCATCCACGGTGTCAAGAGAATTTTGTGATTTACCTCCTCCAATGGATTGTTTTCTGCTCTGGATATTGTCCACTCCTGCTGCATTTAGATTTGCTTCATTATCTCAGGAGTCAGGAATGATGAAGACGATGGTACAATTGTCAGTGAACATTCATATTTTTAAACTTGTGATTGAAGGAAGGTCATTGATAAAGTAGTCGAAGATGGTTGGACTAAGGACACAACCCTGAGGAACTCCTGCAGAGATGTTCTGTAGCTGAGATGATTGACCTCCAACGTACAGACATACTGCATGGTAACAGGATCTTTCAACCCATGAGCCTGTGCCACCCAAATACATCCAATCAACCTACACCCCCAGAACATTTTTGACCGGTGGGAGAAAACCCACACAGACACAGGGTGAACATACAAACTCCTTACAGACAGCACAACATTCGAACCCCAGTCCTGATCACTGGTGCCGTAACAGTGTTGCCCTAACCACTACACTAACCATAACTCCGCTTGCTAACCAACCATCACAACCATCTTCCTTTGTGCTAAATATGATTCCAATCAGTAGAGGGGTTTCCCATTCCCATTGGCCCCATCTATGCCCAGGCCTGTACTGTTTGCTGTCATGAGCCAAAGGAAAAATAGATGGTCTCCTCCTTCACTATAGAACTTGAGTGACTCTCTAACGCACAGTGAGCAGCACAGCTAGGAATATGACAGAGATCTACAGCAGGACCTAGAATAATCCTGAGACAAGGGAGCTGAGAGCAATTTATGCACTTAGCACTTGTGAGATTGTCTTTGGGCTGGCTTGAGGGAGGTCACAGGCTTCAGAGAGGTCAAAGACTGCAGTTTGAATGTGGATCTTTTCAATGGCAGAGTTTCAGGGGAAATGGATTTGTGAAGTCGTATTGCTGTGAACAAATAATAGCTGCTTGTTTATCAGGCAAGTGCGCAGTGAGAATGCTGAACAATCAAAGAAACTGCTCACATTAACCATCTGAGACTTTCATATTCACAAAGCAATATTTATTTATTTATATATATCTATATAGATATAGATATATATCTATATCTATATAGATATATATATGAATACTTGTCCTGCATGTGTATTGTTTGTCTGTACGTGTGTTGTATCTGGCTGTGTGCCTGCTTGTTTTGCACTGAGGTCCAGAGAAGGCTGTTTTGTCGGGTTGTACTTGTGCAATCAGATGACAATAAACTTGTCTTGACAGATGAATGTTTAATGTTGATTTGGTGTTTTCATCATTAAGGGGCATTTTACCCTGCTCCCCAGAAAATAAAATAGTCATATGGCTAATGAAAATCCTGTCAAAACTCAGGAGATTTCCCCATAGAGGACAAGATGTTCAGAAATATGCACTAAATTGTCCTCATTCCAATGAACCTGATATTTGTTTGAATCTGTTTCTCACCCACAGAGTTAACATTATAGGTTAGAGACCTTTCATCGGAAGCTCTAGTGCTGCAATCGACATTTCTGGCATGTATCAGAAAGAAGCAGGATAACTTGCACCTCATTCATAGTGCACAATACTGGTTGTTATATTTTATTCTTCTTTGGCTTGGCTTCGCGGACGAAGATTTATGGAGGGGGTAAAAAGTCCACGTCAGCTGCAGGCTCGTTTGTGGCTGACCAGTCCGATGCGGGACAGGCAGACACGATTGCAGCGGTTGCAAGGGAAAATTGGTTGGTTGGGGTTGGGTGTTGGGTTTTTCCTCCTTTGCCTTTTGTCAGTGAGGTAGGCTCTGCGGTCTTCTTCAAAGGAGGCTGCTGCCCGCCAAACTGTGAGGCGCCAAGATGCACGGTTTGAGGCGTTATCAGCCCACTGGCGGTGGTCAATGTGGCAGGCACCAAGAGATTTCTTTAGGCAGTCCTTGTACCTTTTCTTTGGTGCACCTCTGTCACGGTGGCCAGTGGAGAGCTCGCCATATAATACGATCTTGGGAAGGCGATGGTCCTCCATTCTGGAGACGTGACCCATCCAGCGCAGCTGGATCTTCAGCAGCGTGGACTCGAGCTCATTTTAAAGCACTTTATGATGCACACAGTCCTGTAAAGGTGCCATATAAATGTTTACTCGATTAATAATTCGATTGTTTATACAGTGCATCCACCCACCTAATATCCTGATAGGAAGCTGTGCATAAATAATTCATGTGGCCCGTAAGACATTTCATCTTAAATCTTGCAAATCTAAATAAATTTAAATATCACATCACAACTCAAATGAAACGACAAATTCAAATGATCTTCTTCTTACAAATTACATTGCCAGGAAACTCAGTGTCTATGCATTGAAACCGTCAGGTATCACTTGGAGGAAATGTATAAGCTGATCTTCAGATTTGAACTCCTCGTATTCATTCTCTGTATGTTAGAAGTTCAATGCACCAGGCAGGGGAAAAGGACAATAAGAAGCCTGATGTAGCAGATAATTCCTTTCCTTTAATTCTATTATCTCAAGAGTCTTTATGCCTCCTGTGAGATAAGGTCACGGAGGATGGCAAAAGATGCAGCGTTACACAACAAGGCAAACTTCCTTTGTGCTGCTAATGCACTCTTTTCCCCCACCGTCTTTCAATTATTGTAAAGAAAATTCGAGGTCAGCTCCTTATGTTTGGTGTTTTGTGAATGTTGCCCAAGGAGTCATCCTCTGGGGAATGTCAGTCACTTTGCAAAGAATTGCCAACTCATTTTGCACATGTCACTGCAATGCTGAGGAGTTACTTAAATCCTTACTGCTTGTCAAAGATATTCTGCTGCACATTTTGGCAGGTTCTTACATTCTCCTCAAACTGTATGACCTGACACACAATGTACACTATCAAATAAATCCCCAGGTTTAAAATCGATAACCTTTTCATATCTTCAAAGCACAAGGTGGTGTCTTAAAAAAAAGCAGCCTCTATCCTCAAAGACCCCACCTCTCTTCACTCTGCTACTATCGGGAAAAAGGTCCAGGAGCCTAAAGACAAGCACAAGGACAGCTTCTTCCCCCGCCATCAGATTCCTGAATAATCAATGAACCAAAGGCACTGCCTTATCTTTTGTCCACTTTTGTTTAATATATAATGTTGTAAGATGGTTATAATATGAATGTTTGCTCTATGATTCTGCCGCCAAACACCAAATTTCCTGACAATAAATTCTGATTCTGAAATGCAAGTGATTAGCGCAGGTGTAAGATTTCTCCAGAGAAATCATTGGCTTGGCTTCATGGACGAAGATTAATGGAGGGGTAATGTCCACGTCAGCTGCAGGCTCGTTTGTGGCTGACAAGTCCGATGCGGGACAGGCAGACACGGTTGCAGCGGTTGCAAGGGAAAATTGGTGGGTTGGGGTTGGGTGTTGGGTTTTTCTTCCTTTGCCTTTTGTCAGTGAGGTGGGCTCTGCGGTCTTCTTCAAAGGAGGTTGCTGCCAGTCGAACTGTGAGGCGCCAAGATGCACGGTTTGAGGCGAGATCAGCCCACTGGCGGTGGTCAATGTGGCAGGCACCAAGAGATTTCTTTAGGCAGTCCTTGTACCTTTTCTTTGGTGCACCTCTGTCTCGGTGGCCAGTGGAGAGCTCGCTATATAACACGATCTTGGGAAGGCGATGGTCCTCCATACTGGAGACGTGAACGACCCAGCGCAGCTGGATCTTCAGCAGTGTGGACTCGATGCTGTTGACCTCTGCCATCTCGAGTACTTCGACGTTAGGGATGAAAGCGCTCCAATGAATGTTGAGGATGGAGCGGAGACAACGCTGGTGGAAGCGTTCTAGGAGCCGTAGGTGATGCCGGTGGAGGACCCATTATTCAGAGCCGAACAGGAGTGTGGGTATGACAACGGCTCTGTATACGCTTATTTTTGTGAGGTTTTTCAGTTGGTTGTTTTTCCAGACTCTTTTGTGTAGTCTTCCAAAGGTGTTATTTGACTTGGCGAGTCTGTTGTCTATCTCGTTGTCGATCCTTGCATCTGATGATATGGTGCAGCCGAGATAGGTAAACTGGTTAACCGTTTTGAGTTTTGTGTGCCCGATGGAGATGTGGTGGGGCTGGTAGTCATGGTGGGGAGCTGGCTGATGAAGGACCTCAGTTTTCTTCAGGTTGACTTCCAGGCCAAACATTTTGGCAGTTTCCGCAAAACAGGACGTCAAGCACTGAAGAGCTGGCTCTGAATGGGCAACTAAAGCGGCATCGTCTGCAAAGAGTAGTTCACAGACAAGTTTCTCTTGTGTCTTGGTGTGGGCTTGCAGGCGCCTCAGATTGAAGAGACTGCCATCCGTGCGGTACTGGATGTAAACAGCGTCTTCATTGTTGAGGTCTTTCATGGCTTGGTTCAGCATCATGCTGAAGAAGATTGAAAAGAGGGTTGGTGCGAGAACACAGCCTTGCTTCACGCCATTGTTAATGGAGAAGGGTTCAGAGAGCTCATTGCCGTATCTGACCCGACCTTGTTGGTTTTCGTGCAGTTGGATAACCATGTTGAGGAACTTTGGGGGGCATCCGATGCGCTCTAGTATTTGCCAAAGCCCTTTCCTGCTCACGGTGTCGAAGGCTTTGGTGAGGTCAACAAAGGTGATGTAGAGTCCTTTGTTTTGTTCTCTGCACTTTTCTTGGAGCTGTCTGAGGGCAAAGACCATGTCAGTAGTTCCTCTGTTTGTGCGAAAGCCGCACTGTGATTCTGGGAGAATATTCTCGGCGACACTAGGTATTATTGTATTTAGGAGAATCCTAGCGAAGATTTTGCCTGCAATGGAGAGCAGCGTGATTCCCCTGTAGTTTGAGCAGTCTGATTTCTCACCTTTGTTTTTGTACAGGGTGATGATGGTGGCATCACGAAGGTCCTGGGGCAGTTTTCCTTGGTCCCAACAAAGCTTGAAAAACTCATGCAGTTTGACATGCAGAGCTTTGCCACCAGTCTTCCAGACCTCTGGGGGGATTCCATCCATACCTGCTGCTTTGCCACTTTTCAGTTGTTCAATTGCCTTATATGTCTCATCCTGGGTGAGGACCTCATCCAGCTCTAGCCTTAGGGGCTGTTGAGGGAGCTGGAGCAGGGCGGAATCTTGGACTGAGCGGTTGGCACTGAAAAGAGATTGGAAGTGTTCTGACCATCGGTTGAGGATGGAGATCTTGTCGCTGAGGAGGACTTTGCCGTCTGAGCTGCGCAGCGGGCTTTGGACTTGGGGTGAGGGGCCGTACACAGCCTTTAGAGCCTCGTAGAAACCCCTGAAGTTGCCAATGTCCGCGCTGAGCTGGGTTCGCTTGGCGAGGCTAGTCCACCACTCATTTTGGATCTCCCGGAGTTTGCGCTGAAGATGGCTGCATGCGCGACGGAAGGCTTGTTTCTTCTCAGGACAGGACGGCTTTGTAAGGTGAGCCTGGTGGGCAGCTCGCTTCTTTGCCAGCAGCTCCTGGATTTCCTAGCTGTTTTCGTCGAACCAGTCCTTGTTTTTCCTGGAGGAGAAGCCCAGTACTTCTTCAGTGGATTGCAGTATGGTAGTCTTCAGCTGATCCCAGAGGGTTTCAGGGGACGGGTCGTGAGGCGGATTGCATTGTCAAGCTTTGCTTTGAGTTTTGCCTGGAAGTTTCCTCTCACTCCGTCTGACTGCAGGTTTCCAACATTGAACCTCTTTCTGGGGGCTTTACTGTTCCTGGGCTTTGGCTTGAAGTGAAGGTTGAGCTTGCAGGATTGTAAGTGATGTCATGTATGTACTCTGACAATAAATCTGAAATCTGAAAAAAATCTGATAAATTCAAAGTAACAGATTGAGAGGCTAAATTGGCGAGTGCAAAGAAAGAGAGAGAGAGAGTAAGTGTGTGATTGGATGGCTACCAAACAAAACTGAGTGACCCAAGTGTTAGAGAAGGAGGGTGGAAAGATCAATACACAAGAATTCTGCTTCTACTTCTGATTCTGAATGACAAAAGCAACATCATATTTATTGGCTGCGTATGTATCTTTAGTTTTGTGTGCCCGATGGAGATGTGGGGGGGCTGATAGTCATGGTGGGGAGCTGGCTGATGGAGGACCTCAGTTTTCTTCAGGCTGACTTCCAGGCCAAACATTTTGGCAGTTTCCGCAAAACAGGACGTCAAGCGCTGAAGAGCTGGCTCTGAATGGGCAACTAAAGCGGCATCGTCTGCAAAGAGTAGTTCACGGACAAGTTGCTCTTGTGTCTTGGTGTGAGCTTGCAGGCGCCTCAGATTGAAGAGACTGCCATCCGTGCGGTACCGGATGTAAACAGCATCTTCATTGTTGAGGTCTTTCATGGCTTGGTTCAGCATCATGCTGAAGAAGATTGAAAAGAGGGTTGGTGCGAGAATGCAGCCTTGCTTCACGCCATTGTTAATGGAAAAGGGTTCAGAGAGCTCATTGCTGTATCTGACCTGACCTTGTTGGTTTTCGTGCAGTTGGATAACCATGCTGAGGAACTTTGGGGGGCATCCGAGGCACTCTAGTATTTGCCAAAGCCCTTTCCTACTCACGGTGTCGAAGGCTTTGGAGAGGTCAACAAAGGTGATGTAGAGTCCTTTGTTTTGTTCTCTGCACTTTTCTTGGAGCTGTCTCCATCGGGCACACAAAACTCAAAACGGTCAACCAGTTTATCTATCTTGGCTGCACCATTTCATCGGATGCAAGGATCGACAACGAGATAGACAACAGACTCGTCAAGTCAAATAGTGCCTTTGGAAGACTACACAAAAAGTCTGGAAAAACAACCAACTGAAAAACCTCACAAAGATTAGCGTATACAGAGCGTTGTCATACCCACACTCCTGTTCGGCTCTGAATTATGGGTCCTCTACCGGCATCACCTATGGCTCCTAGAACGCTTCCACCAGCGTTGTCTCCGCTCCATCCTCAACATTCATTGGAGCGACTTCATCACCAACATCGAAGTACTCGAGATGGCAGAGGCCGACAGCATCGAATCCATGCTGCTGAAGATTAAACTGCGCTGGGTGGGTCACGTCTCCAGAATGGAGAACCATCGCCTTCCCAAGATCGTGTTATATGGTGAGCTCTCCACTGGCCACCGAGACAGAGGTGCACCAAAGAAGAGGTACAAGGACTGCCTAAAGAAATCTCTTGGTGCCTGCCACATTGACCTCCGCCAGTGCGCTGATATCGCCTCAAACCATGCATCTTGGCGCCTCACAGTTCGGCGGGCAGCAACCTCCTTTGAAGAAAACCGCAGTTATATGGTTAGACCACTGACAAAAGACAAAGGAGGAAAAACCCAACACCCAACCCCAACCAACCAATTTTCCCTTGCAACCGCTGCAACCGTGTCTGCCTGTCCCGCATCGGACTTGTCAGCCACAAACGAGCCTGCAGCTGACGTGGACATTACCCCTCCATTAATCTTCGTCCATGAAGCCAAGCCAATGATGTATCTTTAGGAATGTTGTGTACAATATGGCATGACTTTTGATGCTTTGTTATGTCAACCACCTCTGTTAAATGCCAGTTTTTTCTTTCAATAATGGTTCTTTAGCGAGTAGTTTCACTTTGTTATTTGACTTACTGAATGGCAACACAGAGAAGAATCTATGGTCGCTTCAGGAGATGTGAACAGGAGGGAAAAAATGAAACCTGAAACTACCAGCAGGTCATGTGATGTTCATTTTATTGTAATAAAGAAACAGGTTCTTTTATAAAAACTATACTTTTTTAGCTACAGTCTGAACGACCTCGTGGAGGCAACCATTTTGAATCTACTCCCAGCTGTACCAACTAGTCTCTGACTCCCTCTAGTGGTCAGGATTATCACTAGAAAACTATCATTATAAGCCAAAGAGGGAAAAGAATACAGAATAATGGAAATGGGAGCTACAGTCCTGGAAAGTCATCACAGATCGTGTTTGGGAGGCTATACCGTGAATCGTTGGATTCTCATGCTTCTTATTGAATCCTGGAGATTGTAACATGAAGGAGTAGAGCCAGCTGAGGTTGATCAGAATAGCTTTGTTTCTTTCCATTGAGTGTTTGACAAACAAAAACACCCTGATCATTTCATTAACTCTTTGGACTCCTTAACCTTTCATAATATATACTCCAGAATGGATACATGGGTAAACTACAGTACAGATACCAGTATGGACAAGGTGGTGGTTGGGTATAAAACTAATCCCATAAAACCGGTACCAAGTATATATGCTGAAAACAGAGACATGGAGTCCAAAACGAATGGAAGCCAACAGGAAAGAAGTAGTCCAACATGTGGCCCAACAGAATAGATTTAAGGAGAAAAAGGAGAGATGGAAGTGTTTGTAAAGAAAAAAGGCAGGAAGTGGATGTTGGGACAGTGGCCAATAGACTGGCTGATGGAGGAAGTTTTTCCTCCTTTATTAACTATTCCAGTGACATTGTGAATGGCTTAATTCTGAATGGTGCTTAATGAGATCAATATAGGACTAACAGACTCCTCCATGGGTGGGTCAGCAGGTATTTGATAGGGGGAGGCCAGGTATGTTGGCTTTTTTCCACTGTTGAGACAAAAACCTGCAGGTGCTAGAAACCAGAAATTAAATAAAATAATGCAGAAATACTGAGCTAATCAGATAGTATTTGTGGAGAGAGAAACAGGGTTCATTTCAGCTTAGAACAGGAATAACAAAATAAACAACTGCATTTTAAATTGCAGAAATTGTTCACACCGTAATTACCAAACTAATGAATATGAAACTACCAGAGTGTCATTAAAAAACTCAGTTCACCAGTGGTTTTCAAGTAAACAAAGGCATCGATCTGAAATGTAATGGCTCTTCACATTCTCTTCCACAGATGTTGTCTGACCAATTTGTCAACCTGACAGGGTGTGGACTTTCCATTCTGAATCACAGCATTATAGTTCCCTCAACAGGTGTGTTGATGGAGGAATAACATTCACGAAGCTAAAGGAGCCCCTTTACTCTCCTTGGAACAGAACCAGGGGATTAGTTGAATGCACTCAAGAGGGCAGGCAGAACCTCTGTTTAACATTTAATTCTTAGGAGTCCACCAACCAGATTGCAGCATTCCTCAGCACCACGTACACACATGTAGACTTCCTGAAGCGATATCAGGAAGCCCCTGGTAAATGGGGACAGAGGTAAGTAAACTAGGAGCACAGGCCAGCTGAAAATGATGCTTTTAGATGGAAGAGGAAGAGAGCAGAAATAAATTGGTCATTTTGCCAGAATTTCTAGTTATAACTGAAGCAGGTGAACCAATATCGTAAATAGCATTGGGCTAACTGCCACATCAACCAAGTGTTCTTGCCACTTTTCAGCGTGAGGAATAAATTTAAATCTGGACACATCAATAGAATATGGAAAGATTACAAAATGCACTCCGCTGTGTAAAGTGTGAATAAACATCTTGCACTCAATCTGAAAATGATGTATCTTGAAACCCAGAAAAGAATTAATGGTTTAAAATTTTCACAGCAAAAGCTGAGCTGTCTAAGATAAAAATTTCATATCACGGTATTTTTTTGAAAAGGACGTTAGGACATTTTAATGAGGATGAAAGGTCACTAGGATCGACATTTTGAGAAAAATCAGTCGTGCAAAGTGAAACAGACAATTTAAGTTTGTCAGTAGCTCTATAGAAAAATCCATTGAAGCAACTGAGAATGACACATAGATGAGCCATTTCGACCCCATCAGATATATTGGTAATGTGTCACCAAGCCAGAAAATAGTCAAGAAAGACTTTGAAATGTAAAGATAATAGAAATAGCAAAAAGTTTATAGAATCTGGATGGAAATTCACGTAGAACTTGAGGACAGCAGTCAGACCTTTCCTAGTAAACATAATTTAGTAGACTTTTTGCTTTTATAGCCAGTCTAATATGTCAAGGATCCAAGAAAAGGATTCCTTGCTGGGTCATGGTCCTAAGAGTAGAATTTATCCTTGCGCGCCTTCCCTAAGTTCTCATTATTCCTTTTTGAACTTAATGTTATCTCGAGATGGAATGCATCAAAGCACACCTCCCAGAGACGCTAGACCCATTTAAATCACCTACAGAAGAAACTATTCCACATTTAAGGAAAGACTGGATCGTTACAAGGATAGGAGGGGACTAGAGGGGTATGGACTGGGTGCTGGTCAGTGGGACTAGGAGGGTGGGGATTTGCTACGGCATGGACTAGTAGGGCCGAACTGGCCTGTTCTGTGCTGTAAGTGGTTATATGGTTATATGGTTAGATGATGCTAGAGCTTTGTCCCTTCAATCCATCCTGACCCACCTGGAGAGCGATGCCTCATATGCCCTCAACTTCCTCAGTGGCTGGTGGAGAAGCTGTCCTCACAGAGACTCAACACCCCTCTTGGTAACTGGATTCTGGACTTCCTAACAGAAAGACCAGTCTGTTCAGGTCAGTCGCAGAATGTCGAGGACCATCATGCTGAACACTGGTACCCTCATGGATGTGTACCCTCATGGATGTGTACCCTCATGGATGTGTACCCTCATGGATGTGTACCTCATGGATGTGTCATATATATAACATATAACAATTACAGCACGGAAACAGGCCATTAGGCCCTTCTAGTCCGCACCGAACCAAACACCCCTTTCTAGTCCCACCTCCCTGCACAATGCCCATAACCCTCCATCTTCTTCTCATCCATATACCTGTCCAACCTTTTCTTAAATGATACAATTGACTCCGCCGCCACTATTTCTCCCGGAAGATGATTCCACACAGCTACCACTCTCTAAGTAAAGAAGTTCCCCCTCATGTTACCTCTAAACTTCTGCCCCTTAATTCTTAACTCATGTCCTCTTGTTTTAATCTTTCCTCCTCTTAACGGAAATAGTCTATCCACATCCATTCTGTCTATCCCTTGTGCTCAGCTTGTTCCTGTTCATGCTACTGACCCATAACTGCATTGCCAGATTGAGCTCCAACAATGTCATCAAGCTTGACTTATGACCAACAACAATGATTAACACTACAGAGAAGACGTGGAAAATGTTGTGGTCTGGTGAAAGAGTCTCAACATGGTCAAGACTAAGGAGAAGATCGTGGGCTTCATTAAACATCAATGATTCTGTAGTGGAGAGAATGGAGAGCATCAAGTCCTTTGAAGTTCAGTTAACTAGTAACCAGTCATGGACCCACCACATCTCCTCACTTGTCAGGAAGGTGCAACAGCAACTGCATTTCCTGAGGGACTAAAGCGGGCAAGGCTACCGGCCACCACTATGTCAACCTTCTACAAGAGGACTATCAAGAGGGTCCTGGCCGGCTGCGTCACAGTGTGGTACGGTGGCTGCAGAGATATGGATAAGATGTCAATCCACAGGACCATCAGAGTGATCTACCAGAATCATTGTCTGAAGAAGGCGCTCAAAATCATTCAGTTGCTCCTGTCGGGGAAGTGATCCAGGAGGATCAGAGCCAGCACCACCAGGCTGAGGAACAGCTTTTTCCCACAGGCAGTGAGAATGCTGAATGACCAAAGGAACTGCTCACACGAACCATCCGAGACTCTGATATATATGAAGCAATATTTATTTGTGTGGATGAATACCTGTCCTGCATATGTATTGTTTGTCTGAATGTGTGTTATGTTTGGTTGTGTGTCTGTGTGATTTAATTTGATGGAGTTGTATTAAAAGCTCCCCAGTAGTCAGTGAGAATTAGAGGACTAAATACATACACATAAGCAAGTATTCTACAAAAATATTAAATCGGCAGTAAATGGTCCATTTGCACCCATACCTCTTCCCTCACCAGTATTTGGGGCCTCAAACAGACCTTCCAAGTGAAGCAACAGTTCTCTTGTGAACCTGCAAGGGTCATCAACTGCATCCATGTACAGCGCGTTGAAAGAACCAAAGACTTGTTGATCCAAACCAAGGCTTTTATTAACTAAAAGACTGGAGCATATCACAAGTAGGTCAACCAGTCCAGAATGACCTGGTCTGGCTAGGAGCAATCCTTTAAGACCTGCCAGTAGGCATGGCTATGCTCTCAGCCAATCACAGTCATCTGTACATATACACATTGGTGATAGAATCTGTACTATCACAATCTGGTACTCTCGTTGTGGTCTCCTCTACATCAGAGAGACTGGGTGCAGACTGCGAGATTGCTTAGTTGAGCACCTTGGCACTTGAAATAGTGTGGATCTCCCAGTGGGCACCCATTTCAATTCCCTATCCCATTCCCTTGCTGACACGTCTGTCCATGGTCTCATGCACTAAGACCACCCGCAAGTTGGAGGAACAGCACCTCATCTTCCCTTTGGGCACTTGCCAACCGGATGGTTTCTCCAGCTTCTATTAAATGCCCTCCACCACCCCCCCCCCTCCAACAACATGTTTGTCCACCTGTCTCCTTTCCTCTAGCTTGCTCTTTCTCTCTCTTCCCTTTTTCCCTCTGTCTCTTTTTACAGAGCTAAAATCAATTCTCACCTTTCCTCTTATCATATCCAATTAACACTATTGTTTGTTGGTCTGGACTCCTTCCCCATCATTCTTTCCCCTTTCTCTCCCCAGTCTTTATTCAGACACCTGCTTTCTTTTGCTAATACCTTGAAGAAGGGCTCAGACCTGAAACGGTCAGTAATATATCCTTACCTCCTGTGGATGATGCAAGATTGGCTGAGTTCCTTCACATTTTCTATGTGTGTTTTACTACAAAAATAAATGCACTTCCTTGTGGTTTTTGATCCATTTTACTCATCTTCAATCATTTGCTTTGCCATTATTTTTGTTAAGCAGGCCTGGTTAGTATTTCACCTCACTTCAAGTCCTGATATTATAGATTCACATGAACATTTCCTCCATGTGTGAATTCTTAAGTTCATTCCTTAAGGGGTAACCTTACAACATGGAGTCTCCAGCTCATGTCAGGAGGCAACATAGTTACAGGGCTGTGCATAAAAACTGCTTGTACTGAACCACAATGATTCAAAATGCTCAGCTCCTCTTACTTAGTTGGATGTCCCACCAGTTTTGTCAGGGAGGTAAAGTAAAGCTAACGTTGCCCAGATTTCCGAATTAGATAATATTTCACAACTGGCGAGGCTGATGTGAATGAAAAAGCCTTGCAGACCCAAACCATTGATAAAGACTTTTGGCTGGGGAGCATACATAATGATGGGCAGCTTATGAGATGTAGGAAAAGTACATGTTTTAACTAAAAGCTGCAGAAGATAATATCAAAATGTGTAGATAAATCAAAATGACACACATAATTATGTTAGTCTGCTCAAGTGTCCAGATCAATATAGATTAACAAGGCAACGTTGTCAAGATGCAGAAAATTCTATTACCAATTAGGAGTTTATTTGTGAGATTTAAAACATAGGGTGGTGAACTGAACAAAATCCCTAGAGAACTGAATATCATAGAAATGTTTAACAGAAGTTAGATGTTTGAGGGAGATGTTTGCAGAATTCAGTGAGTTTTCTGAGAAATAATTCATTGAATTCCACTCCATTAAAAACAGTGGAACCTAATGGTCAGAGGTGCAAAGTTGAAGTAACATTAGCAATTTCCCTTTACCTTGCTTTGCTGTTTCCAGCAGTTTCTGTTGCTTCAAAGCTACCTTGTGAGGAAACCAATGTCTTATTGAACACAAACAGAGTATATTTAAGGCTTGAACTCTGGGTCATGGTAAATGCTTGCAAAGGTAAGAACTTAGCTTGTTACTGACCGGCAGAACTAAATATTCACATGCCATTGTAGTCATGTGACTGAATTTCTAACCTTTCCTCCTTCTGTACTTTGTCTTAATGCTTCCCAATGTTGAATGCAACATTTTCAGTTTTATAAAGATTAGATTAGTCAATACTTGTATCCCTGAAGCACACCTATGCTCAGGTTTAAAACATGAAGTAAAAACACAATGCTGGAGAAACTTAGCAGGGCAAACAGTGGACTTTATATAGATAAAAATGCATAACCAACGTTTCGGGCTTGAGCCCTTCATCAAGGTGCAATGAAGGTCCTTTGATGAAGGGCTCAAGTCTAAAAAGTTGGCTATCCATCTTTATCATTGCGATGTAAATTTCACTGATCTGCTGAGTTTCTCCATCTAGTATCACATTACTGGCTGCATAAAACTTGAGAATAGCAGAGCAGATTTACCAGGATGTTGCCTGATTTGGAGACTGTGCCTTATGAAGCAAAGTTGACAGAGCTACGGCTTTTCTCTTCGGAGCAATGAAGGATGAGAGAAGCCAATTGGTGTACATAGGATTATGAGATGCATAGATCAGATGGACAGCCAGCACTTTTTCCCCCAGGGGACAATAACAAAGACCAAAGAACATCCTTTTAAGGTGAGTGGAAGCAAGTTTAGGGACGATTTCAGAGTTTTTACACAGAATGGTAGGTATCTGGAACGCATTGCCAGGGGTGATGGTACAATTGGAACATTCAAAAGACTTAGATAAGCACATAGATATAAGGGAAATAGAGAGTTATGGGTGTGAGATAAGGAAGGATTAGATCAGTGGTTCTCAACCTTTTTTTTCCACTCACATACCACTTTAAACAATCTCTATGCCATTGGTGCTTTGTGATGAGTAAGGGATGCTTAAGGTGGGATGTGAGTGAGAAGGGAAGGTAGAGAATCACTGCTCTAGACCCAATTGTTATTGAAATATTTTGCTTGAGAAAAGTTGTCATTGGCCCATTTCCTTTATTTATGAATCCATGCACATAACAAATCAATTAGTCTAGGATTAAAACAGTGGTTTTCAAACTTTTTCTTCCCACTCAATACCACCTTAAGCAATCCCTTAATAATCACAGATCATCTATGTGAGTGGAAAGAAAAAGGTTGAGAACCACTGGATTAGACTGATGTGGAGTAGGTTTATATGGGTTGGCACAAAGGGCCAAAAGGCATATGCCTTGCAGTACTGTTCTATGTTCGATAATATTGCTCTTTGAACTTTACTGGCTGCTGCCCAACGATATTGTCTTTATTTTCTGTCACATATTTAATTTTTCCATTTATTTCCACACACTTCGTACAACTAGCACAAGAAACAGGAAATTTATTTAGTGAATAGTCTATAAAGAGCTGAGGAGACAAATTACATCAACTTCTTGCTTTAAAGGGAGGGCATTCTTCAGAAAAAAACGGATGGTGGGTAGGGTATCAATCTTACTCACTAGAAGTAGCACACACAATAGGCTTGGCCAGAAGGATTATCCTCTCACATCCATCCCCACTGGCCTTCTCTTGTCTCCATGTGCAATCATTTAAAGATGAGGTTTTAAACATTTTATAGAGTGCAAAATAAAGTTTAGATCATTCCATTGACAATAAGGGAGAAGCTGCAATTTATAAACAAGTTGGTTAAAACCACAATAATATTTTAAATGTGAAGAATTTTGACATTTTTATTTGATGAAATGATAATCCATGTGTGTGGTAAGAACATAGAACATTACAGCACAGTACAGGCCATTTGGCCCTCTATGTTGTGCCGACCCATATCTTCTTCTCTTTTTCTTTGGCTTGGCTTCGCGGACGAAGATTTATGGAGGGGGTAAAAAGTCCACGTCAGCTGCAGGCTCGTTTGTGGCTGACAAGTCCCATATATATCTACCAAAAAAACGTACTAAGGAGCCCTTCTTACCTCATACTCCTTTCAAGCAACTGGCAGTCTCAAGCAACTGGCAAAAAAAATCGAGGAAAATAAATTGGTAAAAAATTGGCAAGTCTTCCCGTTAGTTCACCAATCACACAACCACGTAGTCCAGCATCTACCAATCCTCATAGATGCCAGATATCAGGGGTATTATGTATGAACATAAATTTTGAAGCCCAGGGAAATTGTCTGTATCAATTTAAAATAAAACTTACCATATGCTGCAATGAAAATTTTGTGGGTTTCAGACATAAAAAATATAGATGTTCAGCACAGTAACAGGCCATTTTGGCCCATGAGCCCATTCCCCCCAATTATACCCAATATTAGTGTCTCGAAACCACGATTTCATTCTCATCAGTTTACTGAACACGTAAATCAGTGTTTTTTAAACTGCCCACTAAACTCATATTCCACCTTAAGCAATCCCTATGCCATAAATGCTCTGTGATTAGTAAGGGATTGTTTAAGGTGATAGGAGGGTGGGAAGGGAAGGTTGAGAACCACTGCTCTGGACCCAATATTTTGCTTGAGAAAAATTGTCATTGGCCTATTTCCTTTGGAGTTACGAAACTGTGCACATCACATGTAAATTAGGTACGATTAAAACAGTGGTTTTCAAACTTCTCGCACAGAGTTGTGGGTGCCTTGAATGCCTTGCCAGTGATGGTGGTGGAGGCTGAAACATTAGGGGCATTTGAGAGATGCTTAGACAGGCATATGAATGGAAAAAAAAATAGAGGGTTACAGGGTAGGGAAGGTTCATCAGTTTCACAAATGTCTAACAGGGTCATCTGCCCTCATTACCTAGTCTGGTTCCGGACTCACCAATGTGATTGTCTCTTAATTATCCCCTTATGTCAGGGGATCTTTCCTGGAACCAACACACTAATGGTGTTGTGAATAAACCACGTCAGTACCTCTACATCCTCGGGAGTTTGTGGAGATTTGGTATGACATTGGAAACCCTTGCAAATTTCTACAGATGTGTGGTGGAAAGTGTGCTGACTGGCTGAATCACAGTCTGGTATGGGGACACCAATATTCCTGAGAGTAAAGCCTGTAAAGAGTAGTGGACACAGCCCAGAACATAACAAGCAAAAGCCATTCCACTGTCGAGAACATCTACAGGGAACGTTGCCTTCAGAGAGCACCATCAATCATCAAGGATCCACGTCACCACGCGCAGACTCTGTTCTCGTCAGAAGAGAGGAATCGGTCCACAAGACTCGTACCCCCTGCTTCAGGAACAGCTGTTATCCCTCCACAATCAGACTCCTCAACAACAAACTCAATCAGGGACTCATTTAAGGGTTCTTATTTTAGGACTATTGATTTTTTTTCCTCTCTGTATTGTTTATGTTTCTTAATTTGTTTGCTTGTATATGCTGTGTACAGTTTTATGCACTCCCCATAATGGGTAAATCTGCTCACCTACAAGAATGTAATGTCATGTATGTAGTCTGACAATAAATCTGAAATCAAAAACTATAATATATAACATAAAATTTGGATGTATAAAACCATCTTTTTTATTCCTCTCAAAACCCTAAAGACCTTTAGAAATAATGAAAGAAATGACTCTTCCTCAGGAAAGTTCTACAAGATCAAGCAGGGCCTCTGTTCCATGATATAACAACAATCCATCCAAAGACAAGGTTGGATAGATTTTTGACGATAATGAATTTGAACTTGACTTGAGTTGACTAAAAGCCAGTGGGAAAGGCTCATCTTGGCTCCATTATTTGGCCAGCTGATGTTCTACTTCTGCAGGCCAATGAGCCCAGAGACTGTGAGAATGAGGGGTTGGATGAATTTTACACCTGGCTTCCCCCAGCTTTCAAAGATGTCTCTGCATCTGAGGTCAAAGGTAGGTGCAGTTAAGAGCTCGAGTTATTTAAATTTAGATGATTGTTTTGAAATATTTATCAACTTTTATCAATATTTTTATTCTTTTAAAATGTTTCCATTTATTTAAATAGTTTTTAAAAAAATATTCTGCTGACTATTAGAGGCATTTAAAAATAGTTCAATGATCTTTGAGGGTGGCATGCTGTGATTGAAGCTTCAGAATATGAGCACTGCCCTGATCACTCAGGTGTAGAAGTTCAGCTTCTCTGGCTCTCTGCATCCAAGAAGATCAGCATAAACAGATGGGGGCAGTGGACAAGTCCAGGGAGCAAGAAAGGTCCAGTATTATCCAGTCAAAGCTGTTATTGAAGCTTCAGAATATGAGCACTGCCCTTATCACTCAGGTGTAGGAGTTCAGCTTCTCTGGCTCTCTGCATCCAAGAAGATCAGCATAAACAGATGGGGGCAGCGGACAAGTCCAGGGAGCAAGCAAGGTCCAATATTATCCAGTCCAAGCTGTTATTGATGCTTCAGAATATGAGCACTGCCCTTATCACTCAGGTGTAGAAGTTCAGCTTCTCTGGCTCTCTGCATCCAAGAAGATCAGCATAAACAGATGGGGGCAGCGGACAAGTCCAGGGAGCAAGCAAGGTCCAGTATTATCCAGTCCAAGCTGTGATTGAAGCTTCAGAATATGAGCACTGCCCTTATCATTCAGGTGTAGGAGTTCAGCTTCTCTGGCTCTCTGCGTCCAAGAAGATCAGAATAAACAGATGGGGGCAGCGGACAAGTCCAGGGAGCAAGCAAGGTCCAGTATTATCCAGTCCAAGCTGTGATTGAAGCTTCAGAATATGAGCACTGCCCTTATCACTCAGGTGTAGAAGTTCAGCTTCTCTGGCTCTCTGCATCCAAGATCAGCATAAACAGATGGGGGCAGCGGACAAGTCCAGGGAGCAAGCAAGGTCCAGTATTATCAGGTCCAAGCTGTGATTGAAGCTTCAGAATATGAGCACTGCCCTTATCACTCAGGTGTAGAAGTTCAGCTTCTCTGGCTCTCTGCATCCAAGAAGATCAGCATAAACAGATGGGGGCAGCGGACAAGTCTAGGGAGCAAGCAAGGTCCAGTATTATCCAGTCCAAGCTGTGATTGAAGCTTCAGAATATGAGCACTGCCCTTATCACTCAGGTGTAGAAGTTCAGCTTCTCTGGCTCTCTGCATCCAAGAAGATAAGCATAAACAGATGGGGGCAGCGGACAACTCCAGGGAGCAAGCAAGGTCCAGTATTATCCAGTCCATGCTGTGATTGAAGCTTCAGAATATGAGCACTGCCCTTATCACTCAGGTGTAGGAGTTCAGCTTCTCTGGCTCTCTGCATCCAAGAAGATCAGCATAAACAGATGGGGGCAGCGGACAAGTCTAGGGAGCAAGCAAGGTCCAGTATTATCCAGTCCAAGCTGTGATTGAAGCTTCAGAATATGAGCACTGCCCTTATCACTCAGGTGTAGAAGTTCAGCTTCTCTGGCTCTCTGCATCCAAGAAGATAAGCATAAACAGATGGGGGCAGCGGACAACTCCAGGGAGCAAGCAAGGTCCAGTATTATCCAGTCCAAGCTGTGATTGAAGCTTCAGAATATGAGCACTGCCCTTATCACTCAGGTGTAGGTGTTCAGCTTCTCTGGCTCTCTGCATCCAAGAAGATCAGCATAAACGGATGGGGGCAGCGGACATGTCCAGGGAGAAAGCAAGGTCCAGTATTATCCAGTCCAATCTGTGATTGAAGCTTCAGAATATGAGCACTGCCCTTATCACTGAGGTGTAGAAGTTCAGCTTCTCTGGCTCTCTGCATCCAAGAAGATCAGCATAAACAGATGGGGGCAGCGGACAAGTCCAGGGAGCAAGCAAAGTCCAGTATTATCCAGTCCAAGCTGTGATTGAAGCTTCAGAATATGAGCACTGCCCTTATCACTCAGGTGTAGGAGTTCAGCTTCTCTGGCTCTCTGCATCGAAGAAGATCAGCATAAACAGATGGGGGCAGCGGACAAGTCCAGGGAGCAAGCAAGGTCCAGTATTATCCATTCCAAGCTGTGATTGATGCTTCAGAATATGAGCACTGCCCTTATCACTCAGGTGTAGAAGTTCAGCTTCTCCGGCTCTCTGCATCCAAGAAGATCAGCATAAACAGATGGGGGCAGTGGACAAGTCCAGGGAGCAAGCAAGGTCCAGTATTATCCAGTCCAAGCTGTGATTGAAGCTTCAGAATATGAGCACTGGCCTTATCACTCAGGTGTAGGAGTTCAGCTTCTCTGGCTCTCTGCATCCAAGAAGATCAGCATAAACAGATGGGGGCAGCGGACAAGTCCAGGGAGCAAGCAAAGTCCAGTATTATCCAGTCCAAGCTGTGATTGAAGCTTCAGAATATGAGCACTGCCCTGATCACTCAGGTGTAGAAGTTCAGCTTCTCTGGCTCTCTGCATCCAAGAAGATCAGCATAAACAGATGGGGGCAGTGGACAAGTCCAGGGAGCAAGA
The DNA here is from genome assembly GCF_036971445.1 of Narcine bancroftii. Taxonomy (NCBI): domain Eukaryota; kingdom Metazoa; phylum Chordata; class Chondrichthyes; order Torpediniformes; family Narcinidae; genus Narcine; species Narcine bancroftii. The sequence goes on from NC_091471.1 coordinate 269,336,617, forward strand.
AAGGTCCAGTATTATCCAGTCAAAGCAGTTATTGAAGCTTCAGAATATGAGCACTGCCCTTATCACTCAGGTGTAGGAGTTCAGCTTCTCTGGCTCTCTGCATCCAAGAAGATCAGCATAAACAGATGGGGGCAGCGGACAAGTCCAGGGAGCAAGCAAGGTCCAATATTATCCAGTCCAAGCTGTTATTGATGCTTCAGAATATGAGCACTGCCCTTATCACTCAGGTGTAGAAGTTCAGCTTCTCTGCCTCTCTGCATCCAAGAAGATCAGCATAAACAGATGGGGGCAGCGGACAAGTCCAGGGAGCAAGCAAGGTCCAGTATTATCCAGTCCAAGCTGTGATTGAAGCTTCAGAATATGAGCACTGCCCTTATCATTCAGGTGTAGGAGTTCAGCTTCTCTGGCTCTCTGCGTCCAAGAAGATCAGAATAAACAGATGGGGGCAGCGGACAAGTCCAGGGAGCAAGCAAGGTCCAGTATTATCCAGTCCAAGCTGTGATTGAAGCTTCAGAATATGAGCACTGCCCTTATCACTCAGGTGTAGAAGTTCAGCTTCTCTGGCTCTCTGCATCCAAGATCAGCATAAACAGATGGGGGCAGCGGACAAGTCCAGGGAGCAAGCAAGGTCCAGTATTATCAGGTCCAAGCTGTGATTGAAGCTTCAGAATATGAGCACTGCCCTTATCACTCAGGTGTAGAAGTTCAGCTTCTCTGGCTCTCTGCATCCAAGAAGATCAGCATAAACAGATGGGGGCAGCGGACAAGTCTAGGGAGCAAGCAAGGTCCAGTATTATCCAGTCCAAGCTGTGATTGAAGCTTCAGAATATGAGCACTGCCCTTATCACTCAGGTGTAGAAGTTCAGCTTCTCTGGCTCTCTGCATCCAAGAAGATAAGCATAAACAGATGGGGGCAGCGGACAAGTCCAGGGAGCAAGCAAGGTCCAGTATTATCCAGTCCATGCTGTGATTGAAGCTTCAGAATATGAGCACTGCCCTTATCACTCAGGTGTAGGAGTTCAGCTTCTCTGGCTCTCTGCATCCAAGAAGATCAGCATAAACAGATGGGGGCAGCGGACAAGTCCAGGGAGCAAGCAAGGTCCAGTATTATCCAATCCAAGCTGTGATTGAAGCTTCAGAATATGAGCACTGCCCTTATCACTCAGGTGTAGAAGTTCAGCTTCTCTGGCTCTCTGCATCCAAGAAGATCAGCATAAACAGATGGGGGCAGCGGACAAGTCCAGGGAGCAAGCAAGGTCCAGTATTATCCAGTCCAAGCTGTGATTGAAGCTTCAGAATATGAGCACTGCCCTTATCACTCAGGTGTAGGTGTTCAGCTTCTCTGGCTCTCTGCATCCAAGAAGATCAGCATAAACGGATGGGGGCAGCGGACATGTCCAGGGAGAAAGCAAGGTCCAGTATTATCCAGTCCAATCTGTGATTGAAGCTTCAGAATATGAGCACTGCCCTTATCACTGAGGTGTAGAAGTTCAGCTTCTCTGGCTCTCTGCATCCAAGAAGATCAGCATAAACAGATGGGGGCAGCGGACAAGTCCAGGGAGCAAGCAAAGTCCAGTATTATCCAGTCCAAGCTGTGATTGAAGCTTCAGAATATGAGCACTGCCCTTATCACTCAGGTGTAGGAGTTCAGCTTCTCTGGCTCTCTGCATCGAAGAAGATCAGCATAAACAGATGGGGGCAGCGGACAAGTCCAGGGAGCAAGCAAGGTCCAGTATTATCCATTCCAAGCTGTGATTGATGCTTCAGAATATGAGCACTGCCCTTATCACTCAGGTGTAGAAGTTCAGCTTCTCCGGCTCTCTGCATCCAAGAAGATCAGCATAAACAGATGGGGGCAGTGGACAAGTCCAGGGAGCAAGCAAGGTCCAGTATTATCCAGTCCAAGCTGTGATTGAAGCTTCAGAATATGAGCACTGGCCTTATCACTCAGGTGTAGGAGTTCAGCTTCTCTGGCTCTCTGCATCCAAGAAGATCAGCATAAACAGATGGGGGCAGCGGACAAGTCCAGGGAGCAAGCAAAGTCCAGTATTATCCAGTCCAAGCTGTGATTGAAGCTTCAGAATATGAGCACTGCCCTTATCGCTCAGGTGTAGAAGTTCAGCTTCTCTGGCTCTCTGCATCCAAGAAGATCAGCATATACAAATGAGGGCAGCGGACAACTCCAGGGAGCAAGCAAAGTCCAGTATTATCCAGTCCAAGCTGTGATTGAAGCTTCAGAATATGAGCACTGCCCTTATCACTCAGGTGTAGAAGTTCAGCTTCTCTGGCTCCCTGCATCCAAGAAGATCAGCATAAACAGATGGGGGCAGCGGACAAGTCCAGGGAGCAAGCAAGGTCCAGTATTATCCAGTCCAAGCTGTGATTGAAGCTTCAGAATATGAGCACTGCCCTTATCACTCAGGTGTAGGAGTTCAGCTTCTCTGGCTCTCTGCATCCAAGAAGATCAGCATAAAGAGATGGGGGCAGCGGACAAGTCCAGGGAGCAAGCAAGGTCCAGTATTATCCAGTCCAAGCTGTGATTGAAGCTTCAGAATATGAGCACTGCCCTTATCACTCAGGTGTAGAAGTTCAGCTTCTCTGGCTCTCTGCATCCAAGAAGATCAGCATAAACAGATGGGGGCAGCGGACAAGTCCAGGGAGCAAGCAAAGTCCAGTATTATCCAGTCCAAGCTGTGATTGAAGCTTCAGAATATGAGCACTGCCCTTATCACTCAGGTGTAGAAGTTCAGCTTCTCTGGCTCTCTGCATCCAAGAAGATCAGCATAAACAGATGGGGGCAGCGGACAAGTCCAGGGAACAAGCAAGGTCCAGTATTATCCAGTCCAAGCTGTGATTGAAGCTTCAGAATATGAGCACTGCCCTTATCACTCAGGTGTAGAAGTTCAGCTTCTCTGGCTCTCTGCATCCAAGAAGATCAGCATAAACAAATGGGGGCAGCGGACAAGTCCAGGGAGCAAGCAAGGTCCAGTATTATCCAGTCCAAGCTGTGATTGAAGCTTCAGAATATGAGCACTGCCCTTATCACTCAGGTGTAGAAGTTCAGCTTCTCTGGCTCTCTGCATCCAAGAAGATCAGCATAAACAGATGGGGGCAGCGGACAAGTCCAGGGAGGAAGCAAGGTCCAGTATTATCCAGTCCAAGCTGTGATTGAAGCTTCAGAATATGAGCACTGCCCTTATCACTCAGGTGTAGGAGTTCAGCTTCTCTTGCTCTCTGCATCCAAGAAGATCAGCATAAACAGATGGGGGCAGCGGACAACTCCAGGGAGCAAGCAAGGTCCAGTATTATCCAGTCCAAGCTGTGATTGAAGCTTCAGAATATGAGCACTGCCCTTATCACTCAGGTGTAGGAGTTCAGCTTCTCTGGCTCTCTGCATCCAAGAAGATCAGCATAAAGTGATGGGGGCAGCGGACAAGTCCAGGGAGCAAGCAAGGTCCAGTATTATCCAGTCCAAGCTGTGATTGAAGCTTCAGAATATGAGCACTGCCCTTATCACTCAGGTGTAGAAGTTCAGCTTCTCTGGCTCTCTGCATCCAAGAAGATCAGCATATACAAATGAGGGCAGCGGACAACTCCAGGGAGCAAGCAAAGTCCAGTATTATCCAGTCCAAGCTGTGATTGAAGCTTCAGAATATGAGCACTGCCCTTATCACTCAGGTGTAGAAGTTCAGCTTCTCTGGCTCCCTGCATCCAAGAAGATCAGCATAAAGAGATGGGGGCAGCGGACAAGTCCAGGGAGCAAGCAAGGTCCAGTATTATCCAGTCCAAGCTGTGATTGAAGCTTCAGAATATGAGCACTGCCCTTATCACTCAGGTGTAGGAGTTCAGCTTCTCTGGCTCTCTGCATCCAAGAAGATCAGCATAAAGAGATGGGGGCAGCGGACAAGTCCAGGGAGCAAGCAAGGTCCAGTATTATCCAGTCCAAGCTGTGATTGAAGCTTCAGAATATGAGCACTGCCCTTATCACTGAGGTGTAGAAGTTCAGCTTCTCTGGCTCTCTGCATCCAAGAAGATCAGCATAAACAGATGGGGGCAGCGGACAAGTCCAGGGAGCAAGCAAAGTCCAGTATTATCCAGTCCAAGCTGTGATTGAAGCTTCAGAATATGAGCACTGCCCTTATCACTCAGGTGTAGAAGTTCAGCTTCTCTGGCTATCTGCATCCAAGAAGATCAGCATAAACAGATGGGGGCAGCGGACAAGTTCAGGGAGCAAGCAAGGTCCAGTATTATCCAGTCCAAGCTGTGATTGAAGCTTCAGAATATGAGCACTGCCCTTATCACTCAGGTGTAGAAGTACAGCTTCTCTGGCTCTCTGCATCCAAGAAGATCAGCATAAACAGATGGGGGCAGCGGACAAGTCCAGGGAGAAAGCAAGGTCCAGTATTATCCAGTCCAAGCTGTGATTGAAGCTTAAGAATATGAGCACTGCCCTTATCACTCAGGTGTAGAAGTTCAGCTTCTCTGGCTCTCTGCATCCAAGAAGATCAGCATAAACAGATGGGGGCAGCGGACAAGTCCAGGGAGCAAGCATGGTCCAGTATTATCCAGTTCTAGCTGTGATTGAAGCTTCAGAATATGAGCACTGCCCTTATCACTCAGGTGTAGAAGTTCAGCTTCTCTGGCTCTCTGCATCCAAGAAGATCAGCATAAACAGATGGGGGCAGCGGACAAGTCCAGGGAGCAAGCATGGTCCAGTATTATCCAGTCCAAGCTGTGATTGAAGCTTCAGAATATGAGCACTGCCCTTATCACTCAGGTGTAGAAGTTCAGCTTCTCAGGCTCTCTGCATCCAAGAAGATCAGCATAAACAGATGGGGGCAGCGGACAAGTCCAGGGAGCAAGCAAGGTCCAGTATTATCCAGTCCAAGCTGTGATTGAAGCTTCAGAATATGAGCACTGCCCTTATCACTCAGGTGTAGAAGTTCAGCTTCTCTGGCTCTCTGCATCCAAGAAGATCAGCATAAACAGATGGGGGCAGCGGACAAGTCCAGGGAGGAAGCAAGGTCCAGTATTATCCAGTCCAAGCTGTGATTGAAGCTTCAGAATATGAGCACTGCCCTTATCACTCAGGTGTAGGAGTTCAGCTTCTCTTGCTCTCTGCATCCAAGAAGATCAGCATAAACAGATGGGGGTAGCGGACAAGTCCAGGGAGCAAGCAAGGTCCAGTATTATCCAGTCCAAGCTGTGATTGAAGCTTCAGAATATGAGAACTGCCCTTATCACTCAGGTGTAGGAGTTCAGCTTCTCTGGCTCTCTGCATCCAAGAAGATCAGCATAAACAGATGGGGGCAGCGGACAAGTCCAGGGAGCAAGCAAGGTCCAGTATTATCCAGTCCAAGCTGTGATTGAAGCTTCAGAATATGAGCACTGCCCTTATCACTCAGGTGTAGGAGTTCAGCTTCTCTGGCTCTCTGCATCCAAGAAGATCAGCATAAACAGATGGGGCAGCGGACAAGTCCAGGGAGCAAGCAAGGTCCAGTATTATCCAGTCCAAGCTGTGATTGAAGCTTCAGAATATGAGAACTGCCCTTATCACTCAGGTGTAGGAGTTCAGCTTCTCTGGCTCTCTGCATCCAAGAAGATCAGCATAAACAGATGGGGGCAGCGGACAAGTCCAGGGAGCAAGCAAGGTCCAGTATAATCCAGTCCAAGCTGTGATTGAAGCTTCAGAATATGAGCACTGCCCTTATCACTCAGGTGTAGGAGTTCAGCTTCTCTGGCTCTCTGCATCCAAGAAGATCAGCATAAACAGATGGGGGCAGCGGACAAGTCCAGGGAGCAAGCATGGTCCAGTATTATCCAGTCCAAGCTGTGATTGAAGCTTCAGAATATGAGCACTGCCCTTATCACTCAGGTGTAGAAGTTCAGCTTCTCAGGCTCTCTGCATCCAAGAAGATCAGCATAAACAGATGGGGGCAGCGGACAAGTCCAGGGAGCAAGCAAGGTCCAGTATTATCCAGTCCAAGCTGTGATTGAAGCTTCAGAATATGAGCACTGCCCTTATCACTCAGGTGTAGAAGTTCAGCTTCTCTGGCTCTCTGCATCCAAGAAGATCAGCATAAACAGATGGGGGCAGCGGACAAGTCCAGGGAGGAAGCAAGGTCCAGTATTATCCAGTCCAAGCTGTGATTGAAGCTTCAGAATATGAGCACTGCCCTTATCACTCAGGTGTAGGAGTTCAGCTTCTCTTGCTCTCTGCATCCAAGAAGATCAGCATAAACAGATGGGGGTAGCGGACAAGTCCAGGGAGCAAGCAAGGTCCAGTATTATCCAGTCCAAGCTGTGATTGAAGCTTCAGAATATGAGAACTGCCCTTATCACTCAGGTGTAGGAGTTCAGCTTCTCTGGCTCTCTGCATCCAAGAAGATCAGCATAAACAGATGGGGGCAGCGGACAAGTCCAGGGAGCAAGCAAGGTCCAGTATTATCCAGTCCAAGCTGTGATTGAAGCTTCAGAATATGAGCACTGCCCTTATCACTCAGGTGTAGGAGTTCAGCTTCTCTGGCTCTCTGCATCCAAGAAGATCAGCATAAACAGATGGGGGCAGCGGACAAGTCCAGGGAGCAAGCATGGTCCAGTATTATCCAGTCCAAGCTGTGATTGAAGCTTCAGAATATGAGCACTGCCCTTATCACTCAGGTGTAGAAGTTCAGCTTCTCAGGCTCTCTGCATCCAAGAAGATCAGCATAAACAGATGGGGGCAGCGGACAAGTCCAGGGAGCAAGCAAGGTCCAGTATTATCCAGTCCAAGCTGTGATTGAAGCTTCAGAATATGAGCACTGCCCTTATCACTCAGGTGTAGAAGTTCAGCTTCTCTGGCTCTCTGCATCCAAGAAGATCAGCATAAACAGATGGGGGCAGCGGACAAGTCCAGGGAGGAAGCAAGGTCCAGTATTATCCAGTCCAAGCTGTGATTGAAGCTTCAGAATATGAGCACTGCCCTTATCACTCAGGTGTAGGAGTTCAGCTTCTCTTGCTCTCTGCATCCAAGAAGATCAGCATAAACAGATGGGGGTAGCGGACAAGTCCAGGGAGCAAGCAAGGTCCAGTATTATCCAGTCCAAGCTGTGATTGAAGCTTCAGAATATGAGAACTGCCCTTATCACTCAGGTGTAGGAGTTCAGCTTCTCTGGCTCTCTGCATCCAAGAAGATCAGCATAAACAGATGGGGGCAGCGGACAAGTCCAGGGAGCAAGCAAGGTCCAGTATTATCCAGTCCAAGCTGTGATTGAAGCTTCAGAATATGAGCACTGCCCTTATCACTCAGGTGTAGGAGTTCAGCTTCTCTGGCTCTCTGCATCCAAGAAGTTCAGCATAAACAGATGGGGCAGCGGACAAGTCCAGGGAGCAAGCAAGGTCCAGTATTATCCAGTCCAAGCTGTGATTGAAGCTTCAGAATATGAGAACTGCCCTTATCACTCAGGTGTAGGAGTTCAGCTTCTCTGGCTCTCTGCATCCAAGAAGATCAGCATAAACAGATGGGGGCAGCGGACAAGTCCAGGGAGCAAGCAAGGTCCAGTATTATCCAGTCCAAGCTGTGATTGAAGCTTCAGAATATGAGCACTGCCCTTATCACTCAGGTGTAGGAGTTCAGCTTCTCTGGCTCTCTGCATCCAAGAAGATCAGCATAAACAGATGGGGGCAGCGGACAAGTCCAGGGAGCAAGCATGGTCCAGTATTATCCAGTCCAAGCTGTGATTGAAGCTTCAGAATATGAGCACTGCCCTTATCACTCAGGTGTAGAAGTTCAGCTTCTCAGGCTCTCTGCATCCAAGAAGATCAGCATAAACAGATGGGGGCAGCGGACAAGTCCAGGGAGCAAGCAAGGTCCAGTATTATCCAGTCCAAGCTGTGATTGAAGCTTCAGAATATGAGCACTGCCCTTATCACTCAGGTGTAGAAGTTCAGCTTCTCTGGCTATCTGCATCCAAGAAGATCAGCATAAACAGATGGGGGCAGCGGACAAGTTCAGGGAGCAAGCAAGGTCCAGTATTATCCAGTCCAAGCTGTGATTGAAGCTTCAGAATATGAGCACTGCCCTTATCACTCAGGTGTAGAAGTTCAGCTTCTCTGGCTCTCTGCATCCAAGAAGATCAGCATAAACAGATGGGGGCAGCGGACAAGTCCAGGGAGCAAGCATGGTCCAGTATTATCCAGTCCAAGCTGTGATTGAAGCTTCAGAATATGAGCACTGCCCTTATCACTCAGGTGTAGAAGTTCAGCTTCTCTGGCTATCTGCATCCAAGAAGATCAGCATAAACAGATGGGGGCAGCGGACAACTCCAGGGAGCAAGCAAGGTCCAGTATTATCCAGTCCAAGCTGTGATTGAAGCTTCAGAATATGAGCACTGCCCTTATCACTCAGGTGTAGGAGTTCAGCTTCTCTGGCTCTCTGCATCCAAGAAGATCAGCATAAAGTGATGGGGGCAGCGGACAAGTCCAGGGAGCAAGCAAGGTCCAGTATTATCCAGTCCAAGCTGTGATTGAAGCTTCAGAATATGAGCACTGCCCTTATCACTCAGGTGTAGAAGTTCAGCTTCTCTGGCTCTCTGCATCCAAGAAGATCAGCATAAACAGATGGGGGCAGCGGACAAGTCCAGGGAGCAAGCAAAGTCCAGTATTATCCAGTCCAAGCTGTGATTGAAGCTTCAGAATATGAGCACTGCCCTTATCACTCAGGTGTAGAAGTTCAGCTTCTCTGGCTCTCTGCATCCAAGAAGATCAGCATAAACAGATGGGGGCAGCGGACAAGTCCAGGGAGGAAGCAAGGTCCAGTATTATCCAGTCCAAGCTGTGATTGAAGCTTCAGAATATGAGCACTGCCCTTATCACTCAGGTGTAGGAGTTCAGCTTCTCTTGCTCTCTGCATCCAAGAAGATCAGCATAAACAGATGGGGGTAGCGGACAAGTCCAGGGAGCAAGCAAGGTCCAGTATTATCCAGTCCAAGCTGTGATTGAAGCTTCAGAATATGAGAACTGCCCTTATCACTCAGGTGTAGGAGTTCAGCTTCTCTGGCTCTCTGCATCCAAGAAGATCAGCATAAACAGATGGGGGCAGCGGACAAGTCCAGGGAGCAAGCAAGGTCCAGTATTATCCAGTCCAAGCTGTGATTGAAGCTTCAGAATATGAGCACTGCCCTTATCACTCAGGTGTAGGAGTTCAGCTTCTCTGGCTCTCTGCATCCAAGAAGATCAGCATAAACAGATGGGGCAGCGGACAAGTCCAGGGAGCAAGCAAGGTCCAGTATTATCCAGTCCAAGCTGTGATTGAAGCTTCAGAATATGAGCACTGCCCTTATCACTCAGGTGTAGGAGTTCAGCTTCTCTGGCTCTCTGCATCCAAGAAGATCAGCATAAACAGATGGGGCAGCGGACAAGTCCAGGGAGCAAGCAAGGTCCAGTATTATCCAGTCCAAGCTGTGATTGAAGCTTCAGAATATGAGAACTGCCCTTATCACTCAGGTGTAGGAGTTCAGCTTCTCTGGCTCTCTGCATCCAAGAAGATCAGCATAAACAGATGGGGGCAGCGGACAAGTCCAGGGAGCAAGCAAGGTCCAGTATAATCCAGTCCAAGCTGTGATTGAAGCTTCAGAATATGAGCACTGCCCTTATCACTCAGGTGTAGGAGTTCAGCTTCTCTGGCTCTCTGCATCCAAGAAGATCAGCATAAACAGATGGGGGCAGCGGACAAGTCCAGGGAGCAAGCATGGTCCAGTATTATCCAGTCCAAGCTGTGATTGAAGCTTCAGAATATGAGCACTGCCCTTATCACTCAGGTGTAGAAGTTCAGCTTCTCAGGCTCTCTGCATCCAAGAAGATCAGCATAAACAGATGGGGGCAGCGGACAAGTCCAGGGAGCAAGCAAGGTCCAGTATTATCCAGTCCAAGCTGTGATTGAAGCTTCAGAATATGAGCACTGCCCTTATCACTCAGGTGTAGAAGTTCAGCTTCTCTGGCTCTCTGCATCCAAGAAGATCAGCATAAACAGATGGGGGCAGCGGACAAGTCCAGGGAGGAAGCAAGGTCCAGTATTATCCAGTCCAAGCTGTGATTGAAGCTTCAGAATATGAGCACTGCCCTTATCACTCAGGTGTAGGAGTTCAGCTTCTCTTGCTCTCTGCATCCAAGAAGATCAGCATAAACAGATGGGGGTAGCGGACAAGTCCAGGGAGCAAGCAAGGTCCAGTATTATCCAGTCCAAGCTGTGATTGAAGCTTCAGAATATGAGAACTGCCCTTATCACTCAGGTGTAGGAGTTCAGCTTCTCTGGCTCTCTGCATCCAAGAAGATCAGCATAAACAGATGGGGGCAGCGGACAAGTCCAGGGAGCAAGCAAGGTCCAGTATTATCCAGTCCAAGCTGTGATTGAAGCTTCAGAATATGAGCACTGCCCTTATCACTCAGGTGTAGGAGTTCAGCTTCTCTGGCTCTCTGCATCCAAGAAGTTCAGCATAAACAGATGGGGCAGCGGACAAGTCCAGGGAGCAAGCAAGGTCCAGTATTATCCAGTCCAAGCTGTGATTGAAGCTTCAGAATATGAGAACTGCCCTTATCACTCAGGTGTAGGAGTTCAGCTTCTCTGGCTCTCTGCATCCAAGAAGATCAGCATAAACAGATGGGGCAGCGGACAAGTCCAGGGAGCAAGCAAGGTCCAGTATTATCCAGTCCAAGCTGTGATTGAAGCTTCAGAATATGAGCACTGCCCTTATCACTCAGGTGTAGGAGTTCAGCTTCTCTGGCTCTCTGCATCCAAGAAGATCAGCATAAACAGATGGGGGCAGCGGACAAGTCCAGGGAGCAAGCATGGTCCAGTATTATCCAGTCCAAGCTGTGATTGAAGCTTCAGAATATGAGCACTGCCCTTATCACTCAGGTGTAGAAGTTCAGCTTCTCAGGCTCTCTGCATCCAAGAAGATCAGCATAAACAGATGGGGGCAGCGGACAAGTCCAGGGAGCAAGCAAGGTCCAGTATTATCCAGTCCAAGCTGTGATTGAAGCTTCAGAATATGAGCACTGCCCTTATCACTCAGGTGTAGAAGTTCAGCTTCTCTGGCTATCTGCATCCAAGAAGATCAGCATAAACAGATGGGGGCAGCGGACAAGTTCAGGGAGCAAGCAAGGTCCAGTATTATCCAGTCCAAGCTGTGATTGAAGCTTCAGAATATGAGCACTGCCCTTATCACTCAGGTGTAGAAGTTCAGCTTCTCTGGCTCTCTGCATCCAAGAAGATCAGCATAAACAGATGGGGGCAGCGGACAAGTCCAGGGAGGAAGCAAGGTCCAGTATTATCCAGTCCAAGCTGTGATTGAAGCTTCAGAATATGAGCACTGCCCTTATCACTCAGGTGTAGGAGTTCAGCTTCTCTGGCTCTCTGCATCCAAGAAGATCAGCATAAACAGATGGGGGCAGCGGACAAGTCTAGGGAGCAAGCAAGGTCCAGTATAATCCAGTCCAAGCTGTGATTGAAGCTTCAGAATATGAGCACTGCCCTTATCACTCAGGTGTAGGAGTTCAGCTTCTCTGGCTCTCTGCATCCAAGAAGATCAGCATAAACAGATGGGGGCAGCGGACAAGTCCAGGGAGCAAGCATGGTCCAGTATTATCCAGTCCAAGCTGTGATTGAAGCTTCAGAATATGAGCACTGCCCTTATCACTCAGGTGTAGAAGTTCAGCTTCTCAGGCTCTCTGCATCCAAGAAGATCAGCATAAACAGATGGGGGCAGCGGACAAGTCCAGGGAGCAAGCAAGGTCCAGTATTATCCAGTCCAAGCTGTGATTGAAGCTTCAGAATATGAGCACTGCCCTTATCACTCAGGTGTAGAAGTTCAGCTTCTCTGGCTCTCTGCATCCAAGAAGATCAGCATAAACAGATGGGGGCAGCGGACAAGTCCAGGGAGGAAGCAAGGTCCAGTATTATCCAGTCCAAGCTGTGATTGAAGCTTCAGAATATGAGCACTGCCCTTATCACTCAGGTGTAGGAGTTCAGCTTCTCTGGCTCTCTGCATCCAAGAAGTTCAGCATAAACAGATGGGGCAGCGGACAAGTCCAGGGAGCAAGCAAGGTCCAGTATTATCCAGTCCAAGCTGTGATTGAAGCTTCAGAATATGAGAACTGCCCTTATCACTCAGGTGTAGGAGTTCAGCTTCTCTGGCTCTCTGCATCCAAGAAGATCAGCATAAACAGATGGGGGCAGCGGACAAGTCCAGGGAGCAAGCAAGGTCCAGTATTATCCAGTCCAAGCTGTGATTGAAGCTTCAGAATATGAGCACTGCCCTTATCACTCAGGTGTAGGAGTTCAGCTTCTCTGGCTCTCTGCATCCAAGAAGATCAGCATAAACAGATGGGGCAGCGGACAAGTCCAGGGAGCAAGCATGGTCCAGTATTATCCAGTCCAAGCTGTGATTGAAGCTTCAGAATATGAGCACTGCCCTTATCACTCAGGTGTAGAAGTTCAGCTTCTCAGGCTCTCTGCATCCAAGAAGATCAGCATAAACAGATGGGGGCAGCGGACAAGTCCAGGGAGCAAGCAAGGTCCAGTATTATCCAGTCCAAGCTGTGATTGAAGCTTCAGAATATGAGCACTGCCCTTATCACTCAGGTGTAGAAGTTCAGCTTCTCTGGCTATCTGCATCCAAGAAGATCAGCATAAACAGATGGGGGCAGCGGACAAGTTCAGGGAGCAAGCAAGGTCCAGTATTATCCAGTCCAAGCTGTGATTGAAGCTTCAGAATATGAGCACTGCCCTTATCACTCAGGTGTAGAAGTTCAGCTTCTCTGGCTCTCTGCATCCAAGAAGATCAGCATAAACAGATGGGGGCAGCGGACAAGTCCAGGGAGCAAGCATGGTCCAGTATTATCCAGTCCAAGCTGTGATTGAAGCTTCAGAATATGAGCACTGCCCTTATCACTCAGGTGTAGAAGTTCAGCTTCTCTGGCTATCTGCATCCAAGAAGATCAGCATAAACAGATGGGGGCAGCGGACAACTCCAGGGAGCAAGCAAGGTCCAGTATTATCCAGTCCAAGCTGTGATTGAAGCTTCAGAATATGAGCACTGCCCTTATCACTCAGGTGTAGGAGTTCAGCTTCTCTGGCTCTCTGCATCCAAGAAGATCAGCATAAAGTGATGGGGGCAGCGGACAAGTCCAGGGAGCAAGCAAGGTCCAGTATTATCCAGTCCAAGCTGTGATTGAAGCTTCAGAATATGAGCACTGCCCTTATCACTCAGGTGTAGAAGTTCAGCTTCTCTGGCTCTCTGCATCCAAGAAGATCAGCATAAACAGATGGGGGCAGCGGACAAGTCCAGGGAGCAAGCAAAGTCCAGTATTATCCAGTCCAAGCTGTGATTGAAGCTTCAGAATATGAGCACTGCCCTTATCACTCAGGTGTAGAAGTTCAGCTTCTCTGGCTATCTGCATCCAAGAAGATCAGCATAAACAGATGGGGGCAGCGGACAAGTTCAGGGAGCAAGCAAGGTCCAGTATTATCCAGTCCAAGCTGTGATTGAAGCTTCAGAATATGAGCACTGCCCTTATCACTCAGGTGTAGAAGTTCAGCTTCTCTGGCTCTCTGCATCCAAGAAGATCAGCATAAACAGATGGGGGCAGCGGACAAGTCCAGGGAGCAAGCATGGTCCAGTATTATCCAGTCCAAGCTGTGATTGAAGCTTCAGAATATGAGCACTGCCCTTATCACTCAGGTGTAGAAGTTCAGCTTCTCTGGCTCTCTGCATCCAAGAAGATCAGCATAAACAGATGGGGGCAGCGGACAAGTCCAGGGAGCAAGCATGGTCCAGTATTATCCAGTCCAAGCTGTGATTGAAGCTTCAGAATGTGAGCACTGCCCTTATCACTCAGGTGTAGAAGTTCAGCTTCTCAGGCTCTCTGCATCCAAGAAGATCAGCATAAACAGATGGGGGCAGCGGACAAGTCCAGGGAGCAAGCAAGGTCCAGTATTATCCAGTCCAAGCTGTGATTGAAGCTTCAGAATATGAGCACTGCCCTTATCACTCAGGTGTAGAAGTTCAGCTTCTCTGGCTCTCTGCATCCAAGAAGATCAGCATAAACAGATGGGGGCAGCGGACAAGTCCAGGGAGGAAGCAAGGTCCAGTATTATCCAGTCCAAGCTGTGATTGAAGCTTCAGAATATGAGCACTGCCCTTATCACTCAGGTGTAGGAGTTCAGCTTCTCTTGCTCTCTGCATCCAAGAAGATCAGCATAAACAGATGGGGGCAGCGGACAACTCCAGGGAGCAAGCAAGGTCCAGTATTATCCAGTCCAAGCTGTGATTGAAGCTTCAGAATATGAGCACTGCCCTTATCACTCAGGTGTAGGAGTTCAGCTTCTCTGGCTCTCTGCATCCAAGAAGATCAGCATAAAGTGATGGGGGCAGCGGACAAGTCCAGGGAGCAAGCAAGGTCCAGTATTATCCAGTCCAAGCTGTGATTGAAGCTTCAGAATATGAGCACTGCCCTTATCACTCAGGTGTAGAAGTTCAGCTTCTCTGGCTCTCTGCATCCAAGAAGATCAGCATAAACAGATGGGGGCAGCGGACAAGTCCAGGGAGCAAGCAAAGTCCAGTATTATCCAGTCCAAGCTGTGATTGAAGCTTCAGAATATGAGCACTGCCCTTATCACTCAGGTGTAGAAGTTCAGCTTCTCTGGCTATCTGCATCCAAGAAGATCAGCATAAACAGATGGGGGCAGCGGACAAGTTCAGGGAGCAAGCAAGATCCAGTATTATCCAGTCCAAGCTGTGATTGAAGCTTCAGAATATGAGCACTGCCCTTATCACTCAGGTGTAGAAGTACAGCTTCTCTGGCTCTCTGCATCCAAGAAGATCAGCATAAACAGATGGGGGCAGCGGACAAGTCCAGGGAGAAAGCAAGGTCCAGTATTATCCAGTCCAAGCTGTGATTGAAGCTTCAGAATATGAGCACTGCCCTTATCACTCAGGTGTAGAAGTTCAGCTTCTCTGGCTCTCTGCATCCAAGAAGATCAGCATAAACAGATGGGGGCAGCGGACAAGTCCAGGGAGCAAGCATGGTCCAGTATTATCCAGTCCAAGCTGTGATTGAAGCTTCAGAATATGAGCACTGCCCTTATCACTCAGGTGTAGAAGTTCAGCTTCTCTGGCTCTCTGCATCCAAGAAGATCAGCATAAACAGATGGGGGCAGCGGACAAGTCCAGGGAGCAAGCATGGTCCAGTATTATCCAGTCCAAGCTGTGATTGAAGCTTCAGAATATGAGCACTGCCCTTATCACTCAGGTGTAGAAGTTCAGCTTCTCAGGCTCTCTGCATCCAAGAAGATCAGCATAAACAGATGGGGGCAGCGGACAAGTCCAGGGAGCAAGCAAGGTCCAGTATTATCCAGTCCAAGCTGTGATTGAAGCTTCAGAATATGAGCACTGCCCTTATCACTCAGGTGTAGAAGTTCAGCTTCTCTGGCTCTCTGCATCCAAGAAGATCAGCATAAACAGATGGGGGCAGCGGACAAGTCCAGGGAGGAAGCAAGGTCCAGTATTATCCAGTCCAAGCTGTGATTGAAGCTTCAGAATATGAGCACTGCCCTTATCACTCAGGTGTAGAAGTTCAGCTTCTCTGGCTATCTGCATCCAAGAAGATCAGCATAAAGTGATGGGGGCAGCGGACAAGTCCAGGGAGCAAGCAAGGTCCAGTATTATCCAGTCCAAGCTGTGATTGAAGCTTCAGAATATGAGCACTGCCCTTATCACTCAGGTGTAGAAGTTCAGCTTCTCTGGCTCTCTGCATCCAAGAAGATCAGCATAAACAGATGGGGGCAGCGGACAACTCCAGGGAGCAAGCAAGGTCCAGTATTATCCAGTCCAAGCTGTGATTGAAGCTTCAGAATATGAGCACTGCCCTTATCACTCAGGTGTAGGAGTTCAGCTTCTCTGGCTCTCTGCATCCAAGAAGATCAGCATAAAGTGATGGGGGCAGCGGACAAGTCCAGGGAGCAAGCAAGGTCCAGTATTATCCAGTCCAAGCTGTGATTGAAGCTTCAGAATATGAGCACTGCCCTTATCACTCAGGTGTAGGAGTTCAGCTTCTCTGGCTCTCTGCATCCAAGAAGATCAGCATAAACAGATGGGGCAGCGGACAAGTCCAGGGAGCAAGCATGGTCCAGTATTATCCAGTCCAAGCTGTGATTGAAGCTTCAGAATATGAGCACTGCCCTTATCACTCAGGTGTAGAAGTTCAGCTTCTCTGGCTCTCTGCATCCAAGAAGATCAGCATAAACAGATGGGGGCAGCGGACAAGTCCAGGGAGCAAGCATGGTCCAGTATTATCCAGTCCAAGCTGTGATTGAAGCTTCAGAATATGAGCACTGCCCTTATCACTCAGGTGTAGAAGTTCAGCTTCTCAGGCTCTCTGCATCCAAGAAGATCAGCATAAACAGATGGGGGCAGCGGACAAGTCCAGGGAGCAAGCAAGGTCCAGTATTATCCAGTCCAAGCTGTGATTGAAGCTTCAGAATATGAGCACTGCCCTTATCACTCAGGTGTAGAAGTTCAGCTTCTCTGGCTCTCTGCATCCAAGAAGATCAGCATAAACAGATGGGGGCAGCGGACAAGTCCAGGGAGCAAGCAAGGTCCAGTATTATCCAGTCCAAGCTGTGATTGAAGCTTCAGAATATGAGCACTGCCCTTATCACTCAGGTGTAGAAGTTCAGCTTCTCAGGCTCTCTGCATCCAAGAAGATCAGCATAAACAGATGGGGGCAGCGGACAAGTCCAGGGAGCAAGCAAGGTCCAGTATTATCCAGTCCAAGCTGTGATTGAAGCTTCAGAATATGAGCACTGCCCTTATCACTCAGGTGTAGAAGTTCAGCTTCTCTGGCTCTCTGCATCCAAGAAGATCAGCATAAACAGATGGGGGCAGCGGACAAGTCCAGGGAGGAAGCAAGGTCCAGTATTATCCAGTCCAAGCTGTGATTGAAGCTTCAGAATATGAGCACTGCCCTTATCACTCAGGTGTAGGAGTTCAGCTTCTCTGGCTCTCTGCATCCAAGAAGATCAGCATAAACAGATGGGGGCAGCGGACAAGTCCAGGGAGCAAGCATGGTCCAGTATTATCCAGTCCAAGCTGTGATTGAAGCTTCAGAATATGAGCACTGCCCTTATCACTCAGGTGTAGAAGTTCAGCTTCTCTGGCTCTCTGCATCCAAGAAGATCAGCATAAACAGATGGGGGCAGCGGACAAGTCCAGGGAGCAAGCATGGTCCAGTATTATCCAGTCCAAGCTGTGATTGAAGCTTCAGAATATGAGCACTGCCCTTATCACTCAGGTGTAGAAGTTCAGCTTCTCAGGCTCTCTGCATCCAAGAAGATCAGCATAAACAGATGGGGGCAGCGGACAAGTCCAGGGAGCAAGTAAGGTCCAGTATTATCCAGTCCAAGCTGTGATTGAAGCTTCAGAATATGAGCACTGCCCTTATCACTCAGGTGTAGAAGTTCAGCTTCTCTGGCTCTCTGCATCCAAGAAGATCAGCATAAACAGATGGGGGCAGCGGACAAGTCCAGGAGGAAGCAAGGTCCAGTATTATCCAGTCCAAGCTGTGATTGAAGCTTCAGAATATGAGCACTGCCCTTATCACTCAGGTGTAGGAGTTCAGCTTCTCTTGCTCTCTGCATCCAAGAAGATCAGCATAAACAGATGGGGGCAGCGGACAACTCCAGGGAGCAAGCAAGGTCCAGTATTATCCAGTCCAAGCTGTGATTGAAGCTTCAGAATATGAGCACTGCCCTTATCACTCAGGTGTAGAAGTTCAGCTTCTCTGGCTCTCTGCATCCAAGAAGATCAGCATAAACAGATGGGGGCAGCGGACAAGTCCAGGGAGGAAGCAAGGTCCAGTATTATCCAGTCCAAGCTGTGATTGAAGCTTCAGAATATGAGCACTGCCCTTATCACTCAGGTGTAGGAGTTCAGCTTCTCTGGCTCTCTGCATCCAAGAAGATCAGCATAAACAGATGGGGGCAGCGGACAAGTCCAGGGAGCAAGCATGGTCCAGTATTATCCAGTCCAAGCTGTGATTGAAGCTTCAGAATATGAGCACTGCCCTTATCACTCAGGTGTAGAAGTTCAGCTTCTCTGGCTCTCTGCATCCAAGAAGATCAGCATAAACAGATGGGGGCAGCGGACAAGTCCAGGGAGCAAGCATGGTCCAGTATTATCCAGTCCAAGCTGTGATTGAAGCTTCAGAATATGAGCACTGCCCTTATCACTCAGGTGTAGAAGTTCAGCTTCTCAGGCTCTCTGCATCCAAGAAGATCAGCATAAACAGATGGGGGCAGCGGACAAGTCCAGGGAGCAAGCAAGGTCCAGTATTATCCAGTCCAAGCTGTGATTGAAGCTTCAGAATATGAGCACTGCCCTTATCACTCAGGTGTAGAAGTTCAGCTTCTCTGGCTCTCTGCATCCAAGAAGATCAGCATAAACAGATGGGGGCAGCGGACAAGTCCAGGGAGAAGCAAGGTCCAGTATTATCCAGTCCAAGCTGTGATTGAAGCTTCAGAATATGAGCACTGCCCTTATCACTCAGGTGTAGGAGTTCAGCTTCTCTTGCTCTCTGCATCCAAGAAGATCAGCATAAACAGATGGGGGCAGCGGACAACTCCAGGGAGCAAGCAAGGTCCAGTATTATCCAGTCCAAGCTGTGATTGAAGCTTCAGAATATGAGCACTGCCCTTATCACTCAGGTGTAGGAGTTCAGCTTCTCTGGCTCTCTGCATCCAAGAAGATCAGCATAAAGTGATGGGGGCAGCGGACAAGTCCAGGGAGCAAGCAAGGTCCAGTATTATCCAGTCCAAGCTGTGATTGAAGCTTCAGAATATGAGCACTGCCCTTATCACTCAGGTGTAGAAGTTCAGCTTCTCTGGCTCTCTGCATCCAAGAAGATCAGCATATACAAATGAGGGCAGCGGACAACTCCAGGGAGCAAGCAAAGTCCAGTATTATCCAGTCCAAGCTGTGATTGAAGCTTCAGAATATGAGCACTGCCCTTATCACTCAGGTGTAGAAGTTCAGCTTCTCTGGCTCCCTGCATCCAAGAAGATCAGCATAAAGAGATGGGGGCAGCGGACAAGTCCAGGGAGCAAGCAAGGTCCAGTATTATCCAGTCCAAGCTGTGATTGAAGCTTCAGAATATGAGCACTGCCCTTATCACTCAGGTGTAGGAGTTCAGCTTCTCTGGCTCTCTGCATCCAAGAAGATCAGCATAAAGAGATGGGGGCAGCGGACAAGTCCAGGGAGCAAGCAAGGTCCAGTATTATCCAGTCCAAGCTGTGATTGAAGCTTCAGAATATGAGCACTGCCCTTATCACTGAGGTGTAGAAGTTCAGCTTCTCTGGCTCTCTGCATCCAAGAAGATCAGCATAAACAGATGGGGGCAGCGGACAAGTCCAGGGAGCAAGCAAAGTCCAGTATTATCCAGTCCAAGCTGTGATTGAAGCTTCAGAATATGAGCACTGCCCCTTATCACTCAGGTGTAGAAGTTCAGCTTCTCTGGCTCCCTGCATCCAAGAAGATCAGCATAAAGAGATGGGGGCAGCGGACAAGTCCAGGGAGCAAGCAAGGTCCAGTATTATCCAGTCCAAGCTGTGATTGAAGCTTCAGAATATGAGCACTGCCCTTATCACTCAGGTGTAGAAGTTCAGCTTCTCTGGCTCTCTGCATCCAAGAAGATCAGCATATACAAATGAGGGCAGCGGACAACTCCAGGGAGCAAGCAAAGTCCAGTATTATCCAGTCCAAGCTGTGATTGAAGCTTCAGAATATGAGCACTGCCCTTATCACTCAGGTGTAGAAGTTCAGCTTCTCTGGCTCCCTGCATCCAAGAAGATCAGCATAAAGAGATGGGGGCAGCGGACAAGTCCAGGGAGCAAGCAAGGTCCAGTATTATCCAGTCCAAGCTGTGATTGAAGCTTCAGAATATGAGCACTGCCCTTATCACTCAGGTGTAGGAGTTCAGCTTCTCTGGCTCTCTGCATCCAAGAAGATCAGCATAAAGAGATGGGGGCAGCGGACAAGTCCAGGGAGCAAGCAAGGTCCAGTATTATCCAGTCCAAGCTGTGATTGAAGCTTCAGAATATGAGCACTGCCCTTATCACTGAGGTGTAGAAGTTCAGCTTCTCTGGCTCTCTGCATCCAAGAAGATCAGCATAAACAGATGGGGGCAGCGGACAAGTCCAGGGAGCAAGCAAGGTCCAGTATTATCCAGTCCAAGCTGTGATTGAAGCTTCAGAATATGAGCACTGCCCTTATCACTCAGGTGTAGAAGTTCAGCTTCTCTGGCTCTCTGCATCCAAGAAGATCAGCATAAACAGATGGGGGCAGCGGACAAGTTCAGGGAGCAAGCAAGGTCCAGTATTATCCAGTCCAAGCTGTGATTGAAGCTTCAGAATATGAGCACTGCCCTTATCACTCAGGTGTAGAAGTCAGCTTCTCTGGCTCTCTGCATCCAAGAAGATCAGCATAAACAGATGGGGGCAGCGGACAAGTCCAGGGAGAAAGCAAGGTCCAGTATTATCCAGTCCAAGCTGTGATTGAAGCTTCAGAATATGAGCACTGCCCTTATCACTCAGGTGTAGAAGTTCAGCTTCTCTGGCTCTCTGCATCCAAGAAGATCAGCATAAACAGATGGGGGCAGCGGACAAGTCCAGGGAGCAAGCAAGGTCCAGTATTATCCAGTCCAAGCTGTGATTGAAGCTTCAGAATATGAGCACTGCCCTTATCACTCAGGTGTAGAAGTTCAGCTTCTCAGGCTCTCTGCATCCAAGAAGATCAGCATAAACAGATGGGGGCAGCGGACAAGTCCAGGGAGCAAGCAAGGTCCAGTATTATCCAGTCCAAGCTGTGATTGAAGCTTCAGAATATGAGCACTGCCCTTATCACTCAGGTGTAGAAGTTCAGCTTCTCTGGCTCTCTGCATCCAAGAAGATCAGCATAAACAGATGGGGGCAGCGGACAAGTCCAGGGAGCAAGCAAAGTCCAGTATTATCCAGTCCAAGCTGTGATTGAAGCTTCAGAATATGAGCACTGCCCTTATCACTCAGGTGTAGAAGTTCAGCTTCTCTGGCTCTCTGCATCCAAGAAGATCAGCATAAACAGATGGGGGCAGCGGACAAGTCCAGGGAGCAAGCAAAGTCCAGTATTATCCAGTCCAAGCTGTGATTGAAGCTTCAGAATATGAGCACTGCCCTTATCACTCAGGTGTAGAAGTTCAGCTTCTCTGGCTATCTGCATCCAAGAAGATCAGCATAAACAGATGGGGGCAGCGGACAAGTTCAGGGAGCAAGCAAGGTCCAGTATTATCCAGTCCAAGCTGTGATTGAAGCTTCAGAATATGAGCACTGCCCTTATCACTCAGGTGTAGAAGTACAGCTTCTCTGGCTCTCTGCATCCAAGAAGATCAGCATAAACAGATGGGGGCAGCGGACAAGTCCAGGGAGAAAGCAAGGTCCAGTATTATCCAGTCCAAGCTGTGATTGAAGCTTCAGAATATGAGCACTGCCCTTATCACTCAGGTGTAGGAGTTCAGCTTCTCTGGCTCTCTGCATCCAAGAAGATCAGCATAAACAGATGGGGCAGCGGACAAGTCCAGGGAGCAAGCATGGTCCAGTATTATCCAGTCCAAGCTGTGATTGAAGCTTCAGAATATGAGCACTGCCCTTATCACTCAGGTGTAGAAGTTCAGCTTCTCTGGCTCTCTGCATCCAAGAAGATCAGCATAAACAGATGGGGGCAGCGGACAAGTCCAGGGAGCAAGCATGGTCCAGTATTATCCAGTCCAAGCTGTGATTGAAGCTTCAGAATATGAGCACTGCCCTTATCACTCAGGTGTAGAAGTTCAGCTTCTCAGGCTCTCTGCATCCAAGAAGATCAGCATAAACAGATGGGGGCAGCGGACAAGTCCAGGGAGCAAGCAAGGTCCAGTATTATCCAGTCCAAGCTGTGATTGAAGCTTCAGAATATGAGCACTGCCCTTATCACTCAGGTGTAGGAGTTCAGCTTCTCTGGCTCTCTGCATCCAAGAAGATCAGCATAAAGAGATGGGGGCAGCGGACAAGTCCAGGGAGCAAGCAAGGTCCAGTATTATCCAGACCAAGCTGTGATTGAAGCTTCAGAATATGAGCACTGCCCTTATCACTCAGGTGTAGAAGTTCAGCTTCTCTGGCTCTCTGCATCCAAGAAGATCAGCATAAAGAGATGGGGACAGCGGACAAGTCCAGGGAGCAAGCAAGGTCCAGTATTATCCAGACCAAGCTGTGATTGAAGCTTCAGAATATGAGCACTGCCCTTATCACTCAGGTGTAGAAGTTCAGCTTCTCTGGCTCTCTGCATCCAAGAAGATCAGCATAAACAGATGGGGGCAGCGGACAAGTCCAGGGAGCAAGCAAAGTCCAGTATTATCCAGTCCAAGCTGTGATTGAAGCTTCAGAATATGAGCACTGCCCTTATCACTCAGGTGTAGAAGTTCAGCTTCTCTGGCTATCTGCATCCAAGAAGATCAGCATAAACAGATGGGGGCAGCGGACAAGTTCAGGGAGCAAGCAAGGTCCAGTATTATCCAGTCCAAGCTGTGATTGAAGCTTCAGAATATGAGCACTGCCCTTATCACTCAGGTGTAGAAGTACAGCTTCTCTGGCTCTCTGCATCCAAGAAGATCAGCATAAACAGATGGGGGCAGCGGACAAGTCCAGGGAGAAAGCAAGGTCCAGTATTATCCAGTCCAAGCTGTGATTGAAGCTTCAGAATATGAGCACTGCCCTTATCACTCAGGTGTAGAAGTTCAGCTTCTCTGGCTCTCTGCATCCAAAAAGATCAGCATAAACAGATGGGGGCAGCGGACAAGTCCAGGGAGCAAGCATGGTCCAGTATTATCCAGTCCAAGCTGTGATTGAAGCTTCAGAATATGAGCACTGCCCTTATCACTCAGGTGTAGAAGTTCAGCTTCTCTGGCTCTCTGCATCCAAGAAGATCAGCATAAACAGATGGGGGCAGCGGACAAGTCCAGGGAGGAAGCAAGGTCCAGTATTATCCAGTCCAAGCTGTGATTGAAGCTTCAGAATATGAGCACTGCCCTTATCACTCAGGTGTAGGAGTTCAGCTTCTCAGGCTCTCTGCATCCAAGAAGATCAGCATAAACAGATGGGGGCAGCGGACAAGTCCAGGGAGCAAGCAAGGTCCAGTATTATCCAGTCCAAGCTGTGATTGAAGCTTCAGAATATGAGCACTGCCCTTATCACTCAGGTGTAGAAGTTCAGCTTCTCTGGCTCTCTGCATCCAAGAAGATCAGCATAAACAGATGGGGGCAGCGGACAAGTCCAGGGAGGAAGCAAGGTCCAGTATTATCCAGTCCAAGCTGTGATTGAAGCTTCAGAATATGAGCACTGCCCTTATCACTCAGGTGTAGGAGTTCAGCTTCTCAGGCTCTCTGCATCCAAGAAGATCAGCATAAACAGATGGGGGCAGCGGACAAGTCCAGGGAGCAAGCAAGGTCCAGTATTATCCAGTCCAAGCTGTGATTGAAGCTTCAGAATATGAGCACTGCCCTTATCACTCAGGTGTAGGAGTTCAGCTTCTCTGGCTCTCTGCATCCAAGAAGATCAGCATAAAGAGATGGGGGCAGCGGACAAGTCCAGGGAGCAAGCAAGGTCCAGTATTATCCAGTCCAAGCTGTGATTGAAGCTTCAGAATATGAGCACTGCCCTTATCACTCAGGTGTAGAAGTTCAGCTTCTCAGGCTCTCTGCATCCAAGAAGATCAGCATAAACAGATGGGGGCAGCGGACAACTCCAGGGAGCAAGCAAAGTCCAGTATTATCCAGTCCAAGCTGTGATTGAAGCTTCAGAATATGAGCACTGCCCTTATCACTCAGGTGTAGGAGTTCAGCTTCTCTGGCTCTCTGCATCCAAGAAGATCAGCATAAAGTGATGGGGGCAGCGGACAAGTCCAGGGAGCAAGCAAGGTCCAGTATTATCCAGTCCAAGCTGTGATTGAAGCTTCAGAATATGAGCACTGCCCTTATCACTCAGGTGTAGAAGTTCAGCTTCTCTGGCTCTCTGCATCCAAGAAGATCAGCATAAACAGATGGGGGCAGCGGACAAGTCCAGGGAGCAAGCAAGGTCCAGTATTATCCAGTCCAAGCTGTGATTGAAGCTTCAGAATATGAGCACTGCCCTTATCACTCAGGTGTAGAAGTTCAGCTTCTCTGGCTCTCTGCATCCAAGAAGATCAGCATAAACAGATGGGGGCAGCGGACAAGTCCAGGGAGGAAGCAAGGTCCAGTATTATCCAGTCCAAGCTGTGATTGAAGCTTCAGAATATGAGCACTGCCCTTATCACTCAGGTGTAGGAGTTCAGCTTCTCAGGCTCTCTGCATCCAAGAAGATCAGCATAAACAGATGGGGGCAGCGGACAAGTCCAGGGAGCAAGCAAGGTCCAGTATTATCCAGTCCAAGCTGTGATTGAAGCTTCAGAATATGAGCACTGCCCTTATCACTCAGGTGTAGAAGTTCAGCTTCTCTGGCTCTCTGCATCCAAGAAGATCAGCATAAACAGATGGGGGCAGCGGACAAGTCCAGGGAGGAAGCAAGGTCCAGTATTATCCAGTCCAATCTGTGATTGAAGCTTCAGAATATGAGCACTGCCCTTATCACTCAGGTGTAGGAGTTCAGCTTCTCAGGCTCTCTGCATCCAAGAAGATCAGCATAAACAGATGGGGGCAGCGGACAAGTCCAGGGAGCAAGCAAGGTCCAGTATTATCCAGTCCAAGCTGTGATTGAAGCTTCAGAATATGAGCACTGCCCTTATCACTCAGGTGTAGAAGTTCAGCTTCTCTGGCTCTCTGCATCCAAGAAGATCAGCATAAACAGATGGGGGCAGCGGACAAGTCCAGGGAGGAAGCAAGGTCCAGTATTATCCAGTCCAAGCTGTGATTGAAGCTTCAGAATATGAGCACTGCCCTTATCACTCAGGTGTAGAAGTTCAGCTTCTCAGGCTCTCTGCATCCAAGAAGATCAGCATAAACAGATGGGGGCAGCGGACAAGTCCAGGGAGCAAGCAAGGTCCAGTATTATCCAGTCCAAGCTGTGATTGAAGCTTCAGAATATGAGCACTGCCCTTATCACTCAGGTGTAGGAGTTCAGCTTCTCTGGCTCTCTGCATCCAAGAAGATCAGCATAAAGTGATGGGGGCAGCGGACAAGTCCAGGGAGCAAGCAAGGTCCAGTATTATCCAGTCCAAGCTGTGATTGAAGCTTCAGAATATGAGCACTGCCCTTATCACTCAGGTGTAGAAGTTCAGCTTCTCTGGCTCTCTGCATCCAAGAAGATCAGCATATACAAATGAGGGCAGCGGACAACTCCAGGGAGCAAGCAAAGTCCAGTATTATCCAGTCCAAGCTGTGATTGAAGCTTCAGAATATGAGCACTGCCCTTATCACTCAGGTGTAGAAGTTCAGCTTCTCTGGCTCCCTGCATCCAAGAAGATCAGCATAAAGAGATGGGGGCAGCGGACAAGTCCAGGGAGCAAGCAAGGTCCAGTATTATCCAGTCCAAGCTGTGATTGAAGCTTCAGAATATGAGCACTGCCCTTATCACTCAGGTGTAGGAGTTCAGCTTCTCTGGCTCTCTGCATCCAAGAAGATCAGCATAAAGAGATGGGGGCAGCGGACAAGTCCAGGGAGCAAGCATGGTCCAGTATTATCCAGTCCAAGCTGTGATTGAAGCTTCAGAATATGAGCACTGCCCTTATCACTGAGGTGTAGAAGTTCAGCTTCTCTGGCTCTCTGCATCCAAGAAGATCAGCATAAACAGATGGGGGCAGCGGACAAGTCCAGGGAGCAAGCAAAGTCCAGTATTATCCAGTCCAAGCTGTGATTGAAGCTTCAGAATATGAGCACTGCCCTTATCACTCAGGTGTAGAAGTTCAGCTTCTCTGGCTATCTGCATCCAAGAAGATCAGCATAAACAGATGGGGGCAGCGGACAAGTTCAGGGAGCAAGCAAGGTCCAGTATTATCCAGTCCAAGCTGTGATTGAAGCTTCAGAATATGAGCACTGCCCTTATCACTCAGGTGTAGAAGTACAGCTTCTCTGGCTCTCTGCATCCAAGAAGATCAGCATAAACAGATGGGGGCAGCGGACAAGTCCAGGGAGCAAGCAAAGTCCAGTATTATCCAGTCCAAGCTGTGATTGAAGCTTCAGAATATGAGCACTGCCCTTATCACTCAGGTGTAGAAGTTCAGCTTCTCTGGCTATCTGCATCCAAGAAGATCAGCATAAACAGATGGGGGCAGCGGACAAGTCCAGGGAGGAAGCAAGGTCCAGTATTATCCAGTCCAAGCTGTGATTGAAGCTTCAGAATATGAGCACTGCCCTTATCACTCAGGTGTAGGAGTTCAGCTTCTCTTGCTCTCTGCATCCAAGAAGATCAGCATAAACAGATGGGGGCAGCGGACAAGTCCAGGGAGCAAGCATGGTCCAGTATTATCCAGTCCAAGCTGTGATTGAAGCTTCAGAATATGAGCACTGCCCTTATCACTCAGGTGTAGGAGTTCAGCTTCTCAGGCTCTCTGCATCCAAGAAGATCAGCATAAACAGATGGGGGCAGCGGACAAGTCCAGGGAGGAAGCAAGGTCCAGTATTATCCAGTCCAAGCTGTGATTGAAGCTTCAGAATATGAGCACTGCCCTTATCACTCAGGTGTAGAAGTTCAGCTTCTCTGGCTCTCTGCATCCAAGAAGATCAGCATAAACAGATGGGGGCAGCGGACAAGTCCAGGGAGGAAGCAAGGTCCAGTATTATCCAGTCCAAGCTGTGATTGAAGCTTCAGAATATGAGCACTGCCCTTATCACTCAGGTGTAGGAGTTCAGCTTCTCTGGCTCTCTGCATCCAAGAAGATCAGCATAAACAGATGGGGGCAGCGGACAAGTCCAGGGAGCAAGCAAGGTCCAGTATTATCCAGTCCAAGCTGTGATTGAAGCTTCAGAATATGAGCACTGCCCTTATCACTCAGGTGTAGGAGTTCAGCTTCTCAGGCTCTCTGCATCCAAGAAGATCAGCATAAACAGATGGGGGCAGCGGACAAGTCCAGGGAGCAAGCATGGTCCAGTATTATCCAGTCCAAGCTGTGATTGAAGCTTCAGAATATGAGCACTGCCCTTATCACTCAGGTGTAGAAGTTCAGCTTCTCTGGCTCTCTGCATCCAAGAAGATCAGCATAAACAGATGGGGGCAGCGGACAAGTCCAGGGAGCAAGCAAGGTCCAGTATTATCCAGTCCAAGCTGTGATTGAAGCTTCAGAATATGAGCACTGCCCTTATCACTCAGGTGTAGGAGTTCAGCTTCTCAGGCTCTCTGCATCCAAGAAGATCAGCATAAACAGATGGGGGCAGCGGACAAGTCCAGGGAGCAAGCAAGGTCCAGTATTATCCAGTCCAAGCTGTGATTGAAGCTTCAGAATATGAGCACTGCCCTTATCACTCAGGTGTAGAAGTTCAGCTTCTCTGGCTCTCTGCATCCAAGAAGATCAGCATAAACAGATGGGGGCAGCGGACAAGTCCAGGGAGGAAGCAAGGTCCAGTATTATCCAGTCCAAGCTGTGATTGAAGCTTCAGAATATGAGCACTGCCCTTATCACTCAGGTGTAGGAGTTCAGCTTCTCAGGCTCTCTGCATCCAAGAAGATCAGCATAAACTGATGGGGGCAGCGGACAAGTCCAGGGAGGAAGCAAGGTCCAGTATTATCCAGTCCAAGCTGTGATTGAAGCTTCAGAATATGAGCACTGCCCTTATCACTCAGGTGTAGGAGTTCAGCTTCTCAGGCTCTCTGCATCCAAGAAGATCAGCATAAACAGATGGGGGCAGCGGACAAGTCCAGGGAGCAAGCAAGGTCCAGTATTATCCAGTCCAAGCTGTGATTGAAGCTTCAGAATATGAGCACTGCCCTTATCACTCAGGTGTAGGAGTTCAGCTTCTCTGGCTCTCTGCATCCAAGAAGATCAGCATAAAGAGATGGGGGCAGCGGACAAGTCCAGGGAGCAAGCAAGGTCCAGTATTATCCAGTCCAAGCTGTGATTGAAGCTTCAGAATATGAGCACTGCCCTTATCACTCAGGTGTAGAAGTTCAGCTTCTCAGGCTCTCTGCATCCAAGAAGATCAGCATAAACAGATGGGGGCAGCGGACAACTCCAGGGAGCAAGCAAAGTCCAGTATTATCCAGTCCAAGCTGTGATTGAAGCTTCAGAATATGAGCACTGCCCTTATCACTCAGGTGTAGGAGTTCAGCTTCTCTGGCTCTCTGCATCCAAGAAGATCAGCATAAAGTGATGGGGGCAGCGGACAAGTCCAGGGAGCAAGCAAGGTCCAGTATTATCCAGTCCAAGCTGTGATTGAAGCTTCAGAATATGAGCACTGCCCTTATCACTCAGGTGTAGAAGTTCAGCTTCTCTGGCTCTCTGCATCCAAGAAGATCAGCATAAACAGATGGGGGCAGCGGACAAGTCCAGGGAGCAAGCAAGGTCCAGTATTATCCAGTCCAAGCTGTGATTGAAGCTTCAGAATATGAGCACTGCCCTTATCACTCAGGTGTAGAAGTTCAGCTTCTCTGGCTCTCTGCATCCAAGAAGATCAGCATAAACAGATGGGGGCAGCGGACAAGTCCAGGGAGGAAGCAAGGTCCAGTATTATCCAGTCCAAGCTGTGATTGAAGCTTCAGAATATGAGCACTGCCCTTATCACT
Organism: Narcine bancroftii; assembly: GCF_036971445.1. Taxonomy (NCBI): domain Eukaryota; kingdom Metazoa; phylum Chordata; class Chondrichthyes; order Torpediniformes; family Narcinidae; genus Narcine; species Narcine bancroftii. The sequence goes on from NC_091471.1 coordinate 269,365,400, forward strand.
CAGGTGTAGGAGTTCAGCTTCTCAGGCTCTCTGCATCCAAGAAGATCAGCATAAACAGATGGGGGCAGCGGACAAGTCCAGGGAGCAAGCAAGGTCCAGTATTATCCAGTCCAAGCTGTGATTGAAGCTTCAGAATATGAGCACTGCCCTTATCACTCAGGTGTAGAAGTTCAGCTTCTCTGGCTCTCTGCATCCAAGAAGATCAGCATAAACAGATGGGGGCAGCGGACAAGTCCAGGGAGGAAGCAAGGTCCAGTATTATCCAGTCCAATCTGTGATTGAAGCTTCAGAATATGAGCACTGCCCTTATCACTCAGGTGTAGGAGTTCAGCTTCTCAGGCTCTCTGCATCCAAGAAGATCAGCATAAACAGATGGGGGCAGCGGACAAGTCCAGGGAGCAAGCAAGGTCCAGTATTATCCAGTCCAAGCTGTGATTGAAGCTTCAGAATATGAGCACTGCCCTTATCACTCAGGTGTAGAAGTTCAGCTTCTCTGGCTCTCTGCATCCAAGAAGATCAGCATAAACAGATGGGGGCAGCGGACAAGTCCAGGGAGGAAGCAAGGTCCAGTATTATCCAGTCCAAGCTGTGATTGAAGCTTCAGAATATGAGCACTGCCCTTATCACTCAGGTGTAGAAGTTCAGCTTCTCAGGCTCTCTGCATCCAAGAAGATCAGCATAAACAGATGGGGGCAGCGGACAAGTCCAGGGAGCAAGCAAGGTCCAGTATTATCCAGTCCAAGCTGTGATTGAAGCTTCAGAATATGAGCACTGCCCTTATCACTCAGGTGTAGGAGTTCAGCTTCTCTGGCTCTCTGCATCCAAGAAGATCAGCATAAAGTGATGGGGGCAGCGGACAAGTCCAGGGAGCAAGCAAGGTCCAGTATTATCCAGTCCAAGCTGTGATTGAAGCTTCAGAATATGAGCACTGCCCTTATCACTCAGGTGTAGAAGTTCAGCTTCTCTGGCTCTCTGCATCCAAGAAGATCAGCATATACAAATGAGGGCAGCGGACAACTCCAGGGAGCAAGCAAAGTCCAGTATTATCCAGTCCAAGCTGTGATTGAAGCTTCAGAATATGAGCACTGCCCTTATCACTCAGGTGTAGAAGTTCAGCTTCTCTGGCTCCCTGCATCCAAGAAGATCAGCATAAAGAGATGGGGGCAGCGGACAAGTCCAGGGAGCAAGCAAGGTCCAGTATTATCCAGTCCAAGCTGTGATTGAAGCTTCAGAATATGAGCACTGCCCTTATCACTCAGGTGTAGGAGTTCAGCTTCTCTGGCTCTCTGCATCCAAGAAGATCAGCATAAAGAGATGGGGGCAGCGGACAAGTCCAGGGAGCAAGCATGGTCCAGTATTATCCAGTCCAAGCTGTGATTGAAGCTTCAGAATATGAGCACTGCCCTTATCACTGAGGTGTAGAAGTTCAGCTTCTCTGGCTCTCTGCATCCAAGAAGATCAGCATAAACAGATGGGGGCAGCGGACAAGTCCAGGGAGCAAGCAAAGTCCAGTATTATCCAGTCCAAGCTGTGATTGAAGCTTCAGAATATGAGCACTGCCCTTATCACTCAGGTGTAGAAGTTCAGCTTCTCTGGCTATCTGCATCCAAGAAGATCAGCATAAACAGATGGGGGCAGCGGACAAGTTCAGGGAGCAAGCAAGGTCCAGTATTATCCAGTCCAAGCTGTGATTGAAGCTTCAGAATATGAGCACTGCCCTTATCACTCAGGTGTAGAAGTACAGCTTCTCTGGCTCTCTGCATCCAAGAAGATCAGCATAAACAGATGGGGGCAGCGGACAAGTCCAGGGAGCAAGCAAAGTCCAGTATTATCCAGTCCAAGCTGTGATTGAAGCTTCAGAATATGAGCACTGCCCTTATCACTCAGGTGTAGAAGTTCAGCTTCTCTGGCTATCTGCATCCAAGAAGATCAGCATAAACAGATGGGGGCAGCGGACAAGTTCAGGGAGCAAGCAAGGTCCAGTATTATCCAGTCCAAGCTGTGATTGAAGCTTCAGAATATGAGCACTGCCCTTATCACTCAGGTGTAGAAGTTCAGCTTCTCTGGCTCTCTGCATCCAAGAAGATCAGCATAAACAGATGGGGGCAGCGGACAAGTCCAGGGAGGAAGCAAGGTCCAGTATTATCCAGTCCAAGCTGTGATTGAAGCTTCAGAATATGAGCACTGCCCTTATCACTCAGGTGTAGGAGTTCAGCTTCTCTTGCTCTCTGCATCCAAGAAGATCAGCATAAACAGATGGGGGCAGCGGACAAGTCCAGGGAGCAAGCATGGTCCAGTATTATCCAGTCCAAGCTGTGATTGAAGCTTCAGAATATGAGCACTGCCCTTATCACTCAGGTGTAGGAGTTCAGCTTCTCAGGCTCTCTGCATCCAAGAAGATCAGCATAAACAGATGGGGGCAGCGGACAAGTCCAGGGAGCAAGCAAGGTCCAGTATTATCCAGTCCAAGCTGTGATTGAAGCTTCAGAATATGAGCACTGCCCTTATCACTCAGGTGTAGGAGTTCAGCTTCTCAGGCTCTCTGCATCCAAGAAGATCAGCATAAACAGATGGGGGCAGCGGACAAGTCCAGGGAGGAAGCAAGGTCCAGTATTATCCAGTCCAAGCTGTGATTGAAGCTTCAGAATATGAGCACTGCCCTTATCACTCAGGTGTAGAAGTTCAGCTTCTCTGGCTCTCTGCATCCAAGAAGATCAGCATAAACAGATGGGGGCAGCGGACAAGTCCAGGGAGGAAGCAAGGTCCAGTATTATCCAGTCCAAGCTGTGATTGAAGCTTCAGAATATGAGCACTGCCCTTATCACTCAGGTGTAGGAGTTCAGCTTCTCAGGCTCTCTGCATCCAAGAAGATCAGCATAAACAGATGGGGGCAGCGGACAAGTCCAGGGAGCAAGCAAGGTCCAGTATTATCCAGTCCAAGCTGTGATTGAAGCTTCAGAATATGAGCACTGCCCTTATCACTCAGGTGTAGGAGTTCAGCTTCTCAGGCTCTCTGCATCCAAGAAGATCAGCATAAACAGATGGGGGCAGCGGACAAGTCCAGGGAGCAAGCATGGTCCAGTATTATCCAGTCCAAGCTGTGATTGAAGCTTCAGAATATGAGCACTGCCCTTATCACTCAGGTGTAGAAGTTCAGCTTCTCTGGCTCTCTGCATCCAAGAAGATCAGCATAAACAGATGGGGGCAGCGGACAAGTCCAGGGAGCAAGCAAGGTCCAGTATTATCCAGTCCAAGCTGTGATTGAAGCTTCAGAATATGAGCACTGCCCTTATCACTCAGGTGTAGGAGTTCAGCTTCTCAGGCTCTCTGCATCCAAGAAGATCAGCATAAACAGATGGGGGCAGCGGACAAGTCCAGGGAGCAAGCAAGGTCCAGTATTATCCAGTCCAAGCTGTGATTGAAGCTTCAGAATATGAGCACTGCCCTTATCACTCAGGTGTAGAAGTTCAGCTTCTCTGGCTCTCTGCATCCAAGAAGATCAGCATAAACAGATGGGGGCAGCGGACAAGTCCAGGGAGGAAGCAAGGTCCAGTATTATCCAGTCCAAGCTGTGATTGAAGCTTCAGAATATGAGCACTGCCCTTATCACTCAGGTGTAGGAGTTCAGCTTCTCAGGCTCTCTGCATCCAAGAAGATCAGCATAAACTGATGGGGGCAGCGGACAAGTCCAGGGAGCAAGCAAGGTCCAGTATTATCCAGTCCAAGCTGTGATTGAAGCTTCAGAATATGAGCACTGCCCTTATCACTCAGGTGTAGAAGTTCAGATTCTCTGGCTCTCTGCATCCAAGAAGATCAGCATAAACAGATGGGGGCAGCGGACAAGTCCAGGGAGCAAGCAAGGTCCAGTATTATCCAGTCCAAGCTGTGATTGAAGCTTCAGAATATGAGCACTGCCCTTATCACTCAGGTGTAGGAGTTCAGCTTCTCAGGCTCTCTGCATCCAAGAAGATCAGCATAAACAGATGGGGGCAGCGGACAACTCCAGGGAGCAAGCAAGGTCCAGTATTATCCAGTCCAAGCTGTGATTGAAGCTTCAGAATATGAGCACTGCCCTTATCACTCAGGTGTAGAAGTTCAGCTTCTCTGGCTCTCTGCATCCAAGAAGATCAGCATAAACAGATGGGGGCAGCGGACAAGTCCAGGGAGGAAGCAAGGTCCAGTATTATCCAGTCCAAGCTGTGATTGAAGCTTCAGAATATGAGCACTGCCCTTATCACTCAGGTGTAGAAGTTCAGCTTCTCTGGCTCTCTGCATCCAAGAAGATCAGCATAAACAGATGGGGGCAGCGGACAAGTCCAGGGAGGAAGCAAGGTCCAGTATTATCCAGTCCAAGCTGTGATTGAAGCTTCAGAATATGAGCACTGCCCTTATCACTCAGGTGTAGGAGTTCAGCTTCTCTTGCTCTCTGCATCCAAGAAGATCAGCATAAACAGATGGGGGCAGCGGACAACTCCAGGGAGCAAGCAAGGTCCAGTATTATCCAGTCCAAGCTGTGATTGAAGCTTCAGAATATGAGCACTGCCCTTATCACTCAGGTGTAGGAGTTCAGCTTCTCTGGCTCTCTGCATCCAAGAAGATCAGCATAAAGTGATGGGGGCAGCGGACAAGTCCAGGGAGCAAGCAAGGTCCAGTATTATCCAGTCCAAGCTGTGATTGAAGCTTCAGAATATGAGCACTGCCCTTATCACTCAGGTGTAGGAGTTCAGCTTCTCTGGCTCTCTGCATCCAAGAAGATCAGCATATACAAATGAGGGCAGCGGACAACTCCAGGGAGCAAGCAAAGTCCAGTATTATCCAGTCCAAGCTGTGATTGAAGCTTCAGAATATGAGCACTGCCCTTATCACTCAGGTGTAGAAGTTCAGCTTCTCGGCTCCCTGCATCCAAGAAGATCAGCATAAATAGATGGGGCAGCGGACAAGTCCTGGAGCAAGCAAGGCCAGTATTATCCAGTCCAAGCTGTGATTGATGCTTCAGAAATATGAGCACTTGCCCTTATCACTGCGAGGTGTAGGATGTTCAGCTTCTCTGGCTTCTCTGCATCCAAGAAGATCAGCATAAAGAGATGGGGCAGCGGACGA